>NW_022681473.1:13578216-13650859 GCF_009764315.1 Trachypithecus francoisi | reverse complement strand
TCAAGCCATTCTCCTGCCTCAGCATCCCGAGTAGCTGGAGTTCACCATGGAGTCTTGAACCCAGATTCTGAACCCTGAACCCATCTCCTGAATTACTTACACTAAATCTAGCTATGACTGCCATTTACTCACAGTTTCTGGTATTTCTTTGGCATCTTCCCATACCTTTCAAATGGCCACCATCAGCCATTCAATTAGGGTGTGGTCACCTTGCCTTGTCACTGCCTGATCACGTGCAATCACTGATGGAGGGAGGGATGAGTCGTAATGGAGGCCAATTTTTCCATTTCAGAGGCAGAGCAGATGATGCTGTTGGCTCCCTCATCCCAAAGATGAGGCATCCAGGCAGGTAGAGGTTCCCCTGAGTGCTGCTGACACTGTTTATCTAATTCCCACAACGTAATTGGGGTATAGGTACCATGTGACATCTGCTTTGTCATGGTAGGGGGTCCCCAAGCCCAACCCTGGGACCCCAATGGTGTTCCTGCTCTATTTTCTGATGGACCACTGGGCAAACCTGCAACTGACATTCTTCTTCCTCAGTATCAGACTGAGCAGGGGTCTCTGACCAGGATGGTAGGCCCAAGCCCACAGTAATGGCAGCCTCTACTTCTCATTCCAAGCTGTGTATCTGGGCCTCCAGGTGTTCTGTTTGTGCCTGGAGGTCCCCTACCTTTGCTGCACCCTGCAGGGACTGAGTGTGCACTTACCATAGTATAGTCAAAAACACCCATTGAACTCTGCCAGCAAAGGCATTGTCCTCTGATTGCTCTGTGCTTCCAGGTACTTCAGTGCCTTCTCCATGCTCACAGGGGACCTGTCCACCACCATCAATGTTTCCTCCAAGGCCCATCCTAGCAGCATGACTGCCACCAGGTACCACAACCGATGCTGGGGCCATATGGCTGACCTGGGATCATTGAGGCTGAGGGCTCATTGATCTTGGGATCCTACTGAATACGCCAATTGACAGGTTCCAACCTGAGCTGGGTTCTGAGGGGAGGTGGTGGACAGGTGGTGGGTAGCTAAAAGAACACTTGGATTGTAGGCAGTTGGGACATGGCTTTATTCTCTCTCCTGTCCTACAGGGTCAGCAGTGCAGTTACATTAGTCACTGATGTAGTGGCTCAAAGCCAGGTATGAGCTCACACAAACAGGTTATATTAAACAGCTACATAATGCATGGGGTTGTGCACCTGCGCTCCAAACCCGCTGTGTCATACCATAATGGATGTCTACCTTGGCCTACTCCTGACTTAAGCACAGCCACTTTCCGTATAACAATAAAGAATTTTTGAAAAATGCATAGTTTCTCCTCACTGATGACATGTGGAGACACTGTAAAGGACAAAAGTGGCAAGTGTGATTTCCTATGGTCAAATTAGCTACCTCCAGTGAATTCTAGATACCTTGGTTTGCCTTTTTCTACTTCTCTTGGGAGGAAAGTTGTTCCTCATTATCACCACAAGGTGTCAGTAGAGTCAATTGTACAGAAATTGGGAAAGGCCAATAATTCTAAAATCTTTCTCCTGCAAAGGGAAAAGAAAACATGTGTCCTACACAGTCTGAGTTACCTTATTTAGAGCATTCTACAACTTTCTTTCTCTGTTTTTTTCCTTTCTTTCTTTCTTTTTTTTTTTTTTTTTCAAGGTCTCACTCTGTCCACCAGGCTAGAGTGCAGTGGCAAGATCATGGCTCAATGAGCCTCAACCTCTCAGTTTCAGGTGATTTTCCTGCCTCAGCCTCTTGAGTAGCTGGGACTACAGGCATGTGTCACCACACTTGGCTGATTTTTTTTCTTTTTGTAGATTTAGGATTTGGTCATGGTCCCCAGGCTCGTCTCAAACTCCTAGACTCAAGCAATCTGCCTGCCTCAATCTCCCAAAGTGCTGGGGTTACAGGCATGCACCATTGTGCCTGTCCCAGACTTTCTTGAAGAAATGAAAGATTAGATGAGTATAATTAGGTTCCAAATCCCAGTGATGTATTGGGGTTGAAGTTAATTTTAGACATAGAGAATGGGAGTGAAAGGGAAGGAAAGTTGGACTATGGAAGTGAAAAGCAAAGGGAAGTAAACACACAATAAAACTCAAGTTCACTGAGCATCTTTCATGTGTCCACTATAATGGTAACTGCTTTACAAAGGTTATCTCAATACATCTTCTGTCTCAAGGTAGGCATCATTCTCACTTGACTTGGGCTAAAGGGGCATTGCTACTTGAAAGAAAATATATCAGTGATTGACATAGCAGTGAGGTTGAGCCTAGGATAAAAGGTGGTTTTGAGTGTTGCCTAAAGGACTGGATGCCTTTTCTGATAAACAAGTCAAAGCTGAAGAGAGACCCGGGGGCAACTTTGAAGACCAGAAGTTTGACTGCGTAATCAGTAAGACTTCTGGTATCCAGAGTCCTGTGGTGGTGGTGAAGACATGGTGGCAGGGGGTGAGGAACAAAGCTGGAGTGTGAGTACAGTAGATGAATACACCAATTGTGGACTCTGGGTTATAGTTCTCTCCTGTGGCAGAAGGTGGCACCATGTGATTGATATGGGGGAGGTGGATTTTCAAAGGAAGGACTCTCTCTCTCTCTCACATACACACACACACACACACACACACACACAACTGTTTATCCCCTACATTCTTTTAGGCTGAAGAAGTTTGCTTTATTCAGTGTTCAAATAATAATTAGTGCCTGGTAAACATCCCTAATTTCATTGTCATCTCTGTTTCTCTTATTTGACATAGTGTCTCGTATCCAGTAAGTGTCAATAAAAGTTGAATGTGCACAATAGGTAAATAAATAACAGAAATGGTGTGTGTCAGTGGGGGGTGCAATGGACAGGGAGAAGACATAATGAACGAGAGTTTGAAGATAAAGCTAAAATCAAAGAATCTGACAGTCCAGTTTCAGACTGGGAAAAAAACAGCAGAAAAGCTGTCTGAGTATCAGGATATCTGATACAGTGGGTATGACCCCTGCTACCGTGGGTAAAAGCAAGAGAAACATGACCAGTTCTTTCAACGAAATGGAGCTCATGTAAAATTGAAATACTTTTCTACGTGTGTGTGTGCACGCGCGCACATGCTGAGACTTAACATTTATACACAAACAATTGGTCTTTCTTACAATAAGAAAATAAGTATCAACTGGTCGTTGCCTCATAACAAATAAGTATTCCTGGTTAGCTTTTCTTTGCTCATTAGTTTTGCTTGAATATTTGGTGGGGAGAAAATGGAGTTCAAATTTGGGTTTATGCCTGTCATTGTTGACTTATTCTGTGTTTAAAGGAAAAAACAACAAAATAAGTGTCAAAACAAAATATGCACTCAAAGATTTTATTTTGAAGCCAGCTACTTTCATGGACCCCGAGACTTCATCGTATGGGGCTTGCCTTTACACACTAATGAGTAAAATCCATGGGATAAAACACTGGCATCAGTATAAAAGAGTCTGAGCACTGCAACAAGTCAGTTAACTCCTGTTGACTGTTGACAATTAAGGGGTACAATAAAAGGTTGTGCCCTTTGCTTCACTGAGATCCATCGAAGGATCATTCTGCCTAGTTTTCTGGCAAACATTTTCTGGGAAATGTTTCTGGGAATGATCATTCTGCCTAGTTTTCTGGAAATTCAGACTATTTGGCTAGTCTAGTAAATGGTAATTTACAGCTCTTTGCTTTTGCTGAAGTCAATGTCAGGCAAATCAAGAGATCCCCAATGAACACATATCTTAAATGACAGTGAAATAATGTTTTGTTTTAATGTTCATTACTTTAAAAGCTTGCATTTGGGAAACTCAAGCTTTGCTTTTTTATAACGGTTAACTTTTCCATATTATCATAAGAATCAACTTTCTGATTAATATTTCTCCCTTTTTTTCCTAAGAAGTCAATAGTTCTTCATATCCAGGGCCATGAGTCATCTCTGAGGACATGCCAGAATTATCGATGTAACTGTGAGGCAGGAAAAGCACACTCTAGAAGAAACAAAGTATGTTAGATCTTCAGACTTCAATCAGGTTCAAGATAAATGTATATATACCATTTTTCCAACTGTATACATAGAATTCTTAGCTAATCCAAGATAAGTAGAGCATATTACCAGGTTCTTCAAATAATTGCAACTTATCACTCTAGTATTCATTCTACACTCTATAATACAATTTTGGATAAATCAAGACTTTTTAATTCAGTTAAATAAAGCTATGAGTCCATGGGGTGGTATCCCTTGGAATTTGATTCAACAATACATTTTTAATATGTCTTTTAAAAAGGAAAAAGAATTTAAAATCACCAGGAGCAAAAGCAGAGCATAAGACATTCACTGGATCCAGTCACATGTGTAAAGGCCCTTTACCAAGTCAATACTATTAGAGAGATCAGTGGTTGTGGCAGAAACTGTTTCTGCTTAGAAGGGAGGCAAGCCTGGTTCTAGTGTCCTCAGCACAGGCACAAACTCATAGCATAATGCCAGGCAAATCATTTAACTTCCCAGAGTCTCATTCCCTTCATTGACAAAATGGGAAGATTGAACCAGTTGATTTCTCATGATTAACTATTTTCATATCCAGTGAACTCTCAGCTTGTCAGCTACTCAATTGCCATCTGCTTTTCTTCTCTGTCTTCCATCACCATGAAAATGCCCTCCCATGTGTATCTCATGACTGGCTGGTTGTTCCTTCTACCGTTCTTGGTGACATAGCTCAACACAGTGCAGAGATAAGATACACTAGGCAAGATTAAGCGAGGCTGGCCAGCGCACTCACCCCAGGGAAGTCAGAGTAAGCCTGTTTCCACCACAGCACAGCAGTGAGCACAGCTAGGCAGAATTCCAGCAGAGTGCAAATCAGCATCAGAGACAGAGTTCCCTGAAAGTCAAGAAATACAAGATTGGTGGTGCTTAGGTCAGCTGAAGCTTTCATGCCTAGTTGAGAGGTGACCATAGAGATGAAGACTTCCTCAACCATTAGAGAACAAAGAAAGGACACCATCAGGAAAATAAAACTGCTCCTCCTACACCTCACAATTGTCTTAATTCAACCCCTTAACTCATTCATTTCCTTGAGAGGAGAAAGGGAGATGAATAGTAACTAAATCAAGTAGTCTACTTCATACACTTATTTCTTACTTCTCTGAGACATCGATAGTTCTGATGACATTGTTTACTCGGCAAGAAAGCAGAGTGGTGTAATAACTCCCAGGACTGAGAATCAGCAGCTCCGTTCCAGTCTCACCTTTACTGCTGAGTAGCTGTGTAAGCCTGGACAAGTCTCTCTCTTTCTCTGTTTCCTCATGTATCAAACATGCCTACTAACATTTCTTTCTCAGAGATTTGTAAGGATCAAGGAGGCTTTGACTGTGCAAGTCCTTTGTAGAATTCAGTATTGACATCCCCGTCTATGCATCTGAACCCCTTTGGATTTCTTCTTGATCTTTCTTGTGGTTTCTTTGTTGTTTTTTATGTTTTTGCTTTTTTGTGTGTGGCTGGAAGGCTTAGAAAAAATCCATGAAGGTAGTAAACTGCCAGAATTGCTAATCACTACCACCAGCTCACAAGGAGGGGTTCTACCATTTCTGTCTTGAGACATTCTTTGTGCAGAACTGACCATCTGATAACAAAGGGAGATAATTTGATCACATGAACTTTTGGTTTGTGATATTTACACACCGTTAAAGAGAAGATATAAATATAACTTTTTTCCATTACCTAGAAATTGTTCCAGCAAGCAAGTTCAACAGAATCTCTCTTATTTCCAATGCATCATGAATTTATATTTTTTCACTACCAAATTTCTCTGAAATTTCTCTTCAGAATTTTCCCAAGGTGGAATTGGCTGCGCCCAGTGTTAATCTGTACCATTTACTGTCAGCCTGATTTACTTGTCCTTTTTCTCATTGTACCGTTACCTTGGGAGCAAGGCCTTCTTTATAGTGAGTGCTGTACAAACATGACTTTCTCCAGACCTTTCTATCTGTCTATCTTCCAGCTGAGTTCCTGGCTTATCTCATTTTTATGATTGCAGGACAACAAATATACTGCAATCTCTTTACTCTTTTTTTTTTTTTGACATGGATTCTCACTCTGTCACCCAGGCTGGAGTGCAGTGGCGTGATCTCAGTTCACTGTAACCTCCGCCTCCCAGGCTCAAGCAATTCTCTGCCTCAGCCTCCCAAGTAGCTGGGATTACAGGTGCCCGCCACCACGCCCGGCTAATTTTTGTATTTTCAGTAGAGGCAGAGTTTTACCATCTTGGCCAGGCTTGTCTTGAACACCTGACCTCGTGATCCACGCATGAATGGCCTGCTAAAGTGCTGGTATTACAGGCATGAGCCACTGCACCCAGCCATCTCTTTACTCTTATGCTGTCTGTTTTTTTCTCAGTGTGTTGCTGACCGTGCACATGCCCCTTAATCTTTCAATTGCAGACATATTATTTCTGTTAGCCAAACTTCGTTGTTTTTCTTCTTGCAAAGAGATAGAATTCTCCCGCAATCATTCTCAATTACACTCTCCATCTCCCTATATTTCTTATCTCCTGATTTAATATATCATACTTCTTTCAGCTATAACAAAAAGCAACAATAATATTGCATTCTCACCTGATCAGTAGTAGTCATTATTGTGATCATCATGAGAAGAAGCCCTTATTTTCTGTCCCCATATTTCCTATTCTCTTTTTCTTAGTACTGAATCTGATGTCTTCTCAAACCAAATTCACTCCTTAGCACACACACATACTAGGTTTCCTTGTTGGCATATTCTGATCTCCTGGGTCTTTCTGCTCTGTTTCCATTCTTAATTCACCACTCCATGTACCAAAATTCTCAGTCTGATAAACTCATAATTTATGCTTCCAAAATTGGATTAGTTTGATAATTAAGAACCTCTACAAACAATAAGTTTTATTTTTTCATCATCAACCTTATTTAACATTTTCAGTTCCACCCTATTACTATGTAATCGCCTTAGTCTCATCCATGTAGTCCCCTTTGATTTACATAATCCTGACCTTTCTCCAGATGCCCAAACCAGAACCAATAGAGAGATTTTCAAAAGAAGGAATAACAAGAAATCCAGGCTTTTGAATACCTCATAAAATTAGAACATCCCATCTAAAATACTTACAGCCAGACTGGCTTTGGCTGTATAGCAGTCCGTGGTATAAAGTGAATCGTGATAATAGTAAGAAACATAACTTCTGGTTGGTGTATTATTTTTGTCCAACTCACACTGCAGTAAAGCAGGATTTAAGGCAGCCAGTTTGACAGACAGGATAATGAAACCCACCAGGGCAGACAGAGCACTCAGAATGCTTCCAAACAGGCTGCTATGCACCTGAAAGAAAAATGCTGAGTAAGGATCATTGCTAATGACCCATGAATCTCTTATATGTCTTTGCCATTAAATTGTAAGTTATTCCCTTATCTGTCCCCCCAGGAGGTCTGGGATTAATCATTTATTGCTGTATGCCTCTCCAGTGTACAGCAAAAATCTCTCAATCTCCGAGGTACATCTTGGCTGAACGAATGAACATATGAACTGGTTCCCCTTAAGCAGGATCTCGGTGGTGTGGTAGAGAATGTTACTCTCCTAAATTCTTTCCCCAGGACAGACAGCAGGGCTTTCATGAGGCTTTCCCTGCAACATTACCGAGAGAGCTTGACCCAAAGCAAAGGTGGCGATGTACCAGATGCAGTTTCTCTGTCACTCAACTCAAAAACCCCTGGTGGAAGCATCAGCTACACGGAAAAGGTAGATCATGTATTAGCATGGTGCAAAAGGAATTGCGATTTTTGCTGTAAAGCCACAATTATGTTTGCACCAACCTAATAGTTCACTCTTGCATGTCCATTGCCTCTCTCAAAAGCACACCTCTCAGAGATGAGTGAGGGGGTGGTTCTTAGTCTCAGGCAGGCCCTGGAACCTGGGCAGGCATACAGTTGGCCACACTGAGCGCAGCATGGGGTGACTGTGGGCAGAGGGCTAGGTGCAGCCCAAGGATGGTGTAACGTGTGGGAGGCAGTGGGAGGCATAAGAAAAAGGTCTGAACTGGAGGTCAGAATATTGAGGTCACAGTACTAGACTTGCCTTGGCTTATACCCTTGGGTAATCAGTTCCCACTCTGGTTCTCATTTCTACATTTATGAAGTGAAGGGAATAAACTGACCTCAGAATCGACTTCCTTGACTCCCACTCACACAGAAAAGAGAATTGAGCTAAGAGCATTCTGAAAGCTATAGTTACAGGTAGGCAGGCTCCAGGGCACACCCCACAGCTGTACAGTAGAGAGTTATTTAATCCTACATGGGTATTTCTTCTTTTAGAAACTCACCAGTTAATGCTCTGGGACCCCAATTTCCCAACATAATGACTAAAGGGCCTCCTGGTAGCCAGTAGTAGTCTTGATGCCTAGAGTACATATTTCTTAGAATAAGCTAATTTGTCTTTAGATGGCACTCTTCTTCAGTCTCAAAAAGGGCTGGTACTATGTGTGACAAGAGCAGAACTCACTAAAGCCTCAATGTTTTTGGTGAGTGTGAGCCCACCCCGAGACTACATCCTGCATCCTTGAGCTTCCTGCATGTTCACTGTGGGATTGTTCTCTGGAGTAAAAGGCCCATCTATTTCCTCCTGAAAGTTTGAAAGCACTAAAAGTTTGTGCCAGGCTACTCAGTGTGGTTGCCAATAGCCACATGGACTATCTCTATTTAAAGTAAAATTAAGAGAAATTTTTATTTGGTTGCACCACCTGTATTTCACATCATCAACAGCCACATGTGACTGCCATGTTGTACACTGCAGCTGTAGTGTATTTCCATCATCATAGAAAGTTACATTGCATTTCCATCATCATAGAAAGTTAAATTAAACAGCGCAGATCTAGTTAGTAGTTCCGAGTCTAACTGAGGGTTCCAAATAATAATCTCTAAATACTGATGAGAAAAAAAATTGGCATTTTTCTGGGTACTCTTTCTCACTTCCTTGCTGACTTTGGGAGATTTTTGTAGCCAGAGCTTCTAAATTGAGTTTTGGTGCAATTGCATCATATGACGTTCTCTCACATCAGCCCCTTAAGGGATAATGGATTGAGTGAAGACTTAATGAAACTTTAGAGACGAGAAGATTCTCCCTATAATCCAGCCTTTATCTCCTTGCCACTTCCAACTCTAGTTTTTGCTGGAATAAGGGTTAAAGACTGGTAAAGCTTTTTATTTTCTTTTCTTAGCCAATACAAATGAGTAAGGACAACTTTTTAGGGTGCAAGAATTTATACTCAAACAAAATAAAAGTATTATTCTTCTGGTGAGGTAGATGAAAGACTACACTCAGCCAGCACTACCCAAAATGACTGAAGTCCTCAGGGAAAAGGAAAATCTGAGACAGTTTAAAAGAGCCTGAGGAGACATCATGCCTAAATGTAATGTAGTATACTATAGTAGCCTTTGTGTCTACTTTGGATACCTCATATGAACAAAACTTGGACTCATTTTTTTTTCAAGGGTTGTAACACCTAGGCTTAAAGAGTGGACTCCAACCAATAGACCCTTTATAACACTGTCAGCTTCCTTGCCACTGAAAACCTGAATTTGAAGGCCAATTGTCACCGAAAGGACATCATAAACAGGCACAATTTCTCTGTGATAGATGCTTCAGCATGGGTAGAGGGAATATTATAATTCTCTGAATGCAGACTTTGATGTAGGGTACAATAATTGGATAAATGTGCTCTGAACAAGGATACAGAGGATCCAGGCCCAGCTCCTAACTCTAACAACTGACTGCTCTGGAACTGAGTTTTCAACTTTTCAAAGTAGAAAGACTGACCTTAACGAGTTCTGTCTAAGTTTTATTTTGATCCATTGGGTTGTGGGTTACAGTTCTCATACTCACCAAAAGCTTGGTTAACCTTTTCTCTGTGGCAATTGATAGAGAGCCAGAAATGATAAACTAAGATAAAAGAGAAAATGGTCAGGTCACTTTCCATGTACAGAGTAACTGCAATGTCACTATCAAAATGTTTATAGAAAACTGTCATGGGAAAAGCCTTGAGAAACCAGTGATCAATGAGGTAAGTTCCATTTAAAGACATATATTTGTCCCTTTGTCCATAGAACATTCAGATAGCATCAGAAAAAAAAGATAACAGAAATATATCCTAATAAAAAGTATCCCACTAAACAAAAAAATACCTTAAAAGCCAGGAAAGAATTTTTTTTTAATAAAACGAGACAGTTTTGGTGTAAGATGTTTTCTAGGGAAGGACATGAATGCAATGGTTAAAAAAAAAAAATAGTAATTTCACAGAGGAGAAACCTGGAAAATACTACCCCAACCACATGATCACCGTTAATTGTGTCAGTGACATTATGTTGGTAACATGACCCTTGATATGACTTGATGAAAATGGTGCTTTACCTCGTCATCATCACCCAAAAATTCATCACCACACTCTAAACATCAAAAAAAAAAAAAAAAAAAATCAGACAAACCCAAAATTAGGAACATTCTATAAAAATCTCAGCCAGCACTACCCAAATCTATCAAAGTCCTCAAGGAAAAGGAAAATCTGAGACAGCCTAGAGGAGCCTGAGGAGACATGATGACAAAATGTAATGTAGTGTAATACAGTAGCCTGGCATGGATCTTGGAACAAAAAAAAGCCATTTGGGAAAAACCAATGAAATCCAAATCCAAGTGTAACTTTAGTTAATAAGAGAAGAAAAATGGACAAGATACACAAAAAGGTGGACTTCTTGGTGCATCAAATACACAAATGTAAGAAAAACAAATAGCTACCGAATTACAGGAAGTTGAAGGAAAAAACATCTATGAAAGGGAAACTTAACTATGAGAAAGCCTCCATCTAAGAGACAGCAGTTCTCTGAGAAAAGGACTAAGTTCTTTTGAAACTCCAGACTTGCAGCTATTTCAGCCTTACCCGGGAATCAGTCAATGCAGTAAAAGTATTTTCAAAATGTTCAGAGATGTAAGTTTCCTTCCTCCATGATCCCCACAAGCACGGGGGGATCACAGTGTGGTTTCTCTGTGAGTGTATGATGTCTTCCATTGATGCTCATTTTTTTTTTTGTATGAAATGTTCCTTCCCAACTTTATCGTAATTCATGGATTTTTTTTTTTGGCCTAAACCTGGAGAGAAGTCACTAGCTTCATCATAGCTCAAGATGATAATGTGAAAAATAAGATAATCTTAAAAAGAAATGCTTATTTGAGTCTGATAATAAATTGATCTAAAATCAGGCAACCCCTGTCATCCTACCCTACTCAGTCCTCCCTGAACTACACACACAGGAGAACAAGCTTCACCATTGACTCCTTGCTCCCAGCAGATCAAACATAGCAAGGTGGCAGGTGGAAAGTCTAAGCTATTGGCATCTTCCTCCCCTCTTCGCCCCATCCTGCCCTCCTCAGAAACTCTACTCACAAAAAAGGGTCCTATGAATGGGTAAGCAGAGTTCAACAGTGTAGAAGTCACTTGGGTAAAATTTGGAGAGAAGGAAGCAGATGCCAAAATGATTCCCAAGCTCAACACCATCATGCCACACAAGATCTGGATAGTCTGTGGGGAGAGAAAGGGAGATTGAGGATGAAAACCAGCATTTGTAAAGAGAGGGCCTTTTTGCCTCTCCCATGGCACTAATGCATTATCACCTTCTGCAAGATCCCAGTGAGGATACAAACCCTGTGGAAACTCTGCAGTGAGAAACATGAAAAGACACTCTGGAGGGTGTGCGGCTCTGCCACAGAAGCCACAGTCTCGGGTGTCTGGCAGGCGCTCAGGAAGGCTTCTGCATTTCTGCCTCTCAGGCCCTAGTGTGCTCACGGCTCCTGCTTCCAGCTCACAGCAAGTGCTGGGATTTGTTTTCCCATCTCTCAGGACTTCTGAGTCCATGACTAGTAACTCACTCTCTACCTCTCTGAGAACAGGGGGCATCTGGAAGCCCTCACTTTCTCTGGAGGATTGACGGTGCAGAAGTCCCTCCCCTCATCTCCCAGACTCCACTGGACATGGAGTTTGGCCCTCTGGTCACCTCCTTGGAAACTGCAGTTCACAAACCAAAAGCTGAAGTTCTGGAAGCTCTTTCATTTTTTACTTTTAAGTTCAAGGGTAAAAGTGCAGGTTTGTGACATAAGTAAACTTGCGTCATGGGGGTTTGTTGTACAGATTCTTTCATCACCCAGGTATTAAGCCTAGTACCATTAGTTATTTTTCCTGATCCTCTCCCTCATCCACCCCCGAAAAGCCCCAGTGCGCATTGTCCCCTTCTACGTGTCCATATGTTCTCATCATTGAGAGGCCATCACCCTTAGCAAACTGACAGAGACAGAAACCAAATACTGCATGCTCTCATGTCTAACTGAAGCTCTGTCTTAGGAGGTAGTTTCCCTCCTGGACGTCCACCTCAGAGATTCACAGCTCTCATATCATTTACTAAGAAGTTTTCTAGACCTTATGTCACGTGAGCCTCACAGAAACCCACGTGAGCCTCACAGAAACCCACGTGATTGTACATGAGGCAAGGAAACCAGTCCCACCAGGCCCTGAAATCCAGTTAAATGGAGTGCCTCACCTCAGATCACATAAGTGCAGAGGCAAACAGAAGGTGAATATCATTTCCATTCTCAAAAAAGTAAGGAGAAAAGAGGGAAAGGAGGTGTATATTTCCTCTAATTTGCAGTGAGGGTAAAATTCTTTGCAAAGAGTCAGTGTGGATTACTAAGCATGCAATTGTGAAATACATACACACACACACACACACACACAAAATATGTAATTATTTACCACCATTACTTTTGTAAAAAAAATATATAGAGAAGCACTGTATTGTAAAAATACAAAGACAACATAGAAAATGAATTCCTCATATTCAGAATAAGGAAAAATATATTTCTAAGACAACCTCTTGTGGAAAAGTTCTGGGACAGTTTTCTCCAAGTGGCTTCTACCCTAAAATCCCTCTGGCAAAACTTAAGGGTCTCCACACTCAGGACAGATGTCCAGTCCCAAGACAGACATCATCTCTAGGCACTTCCCCCAACCCCTCTCCAACATGTTCTGAATTAGATTTACCCCAATAACTTTGACTTCTGCCTGCAGACGTTTCTTCAGGCTATCCTGCCCCTGGTTGGTGGGTTCGGGTTTCTCTGCTTGGGAGAAGCTGATGACATTTGATGGGAGCACTATCACGGTCTCATTGGGAACAGGTTGTGACGTCATGATGGTGTTGCCAACTATGGAAGAAAAAATAGATTCAGCTCTTAAAAAGTACAGAGCTCTCAGGTTCTGGCTCCAAAAACTGTAACTCAGTCTTTGCCAATTAGTCCAGGCTTGGCCTGTCCATTAGAGAAAGAAACTGATACTATGGAACAGTGAAAACCACATAACCTTGGTTTCATGAGGATTTTTACACAGTGCTTGACACAGTCCATTATAGATAATAAACACATCACGGGATGGCAGCAACATGAATCTTGAGAGACCCCAATATCCAGAGGCAAAGGGTCACACAAAATTTGCAATATGCAAAGGCAACCTCCCTTTCCCCTAGTCCTATGGACAACAACTGTATTGCCATATAGTTGATGAATTTTCAGACTGAACTCTGCTTACTTATTTTTTGTCTAATAATACTATTAGCATTTGTCTTAGATGTGTTTATCATATTTTACTAGACATGTTCTTAGTTTTTATCCTGCAGTGCTTTTAATCCTTATAATAGCTCTGCATGTTAGTTAGTAAAAACATGTAATAAATAAGAAAATGAAAAATAAAGTTTAAGTTATGAATGCAAATAATATACATATTGCGCGTGTGTGTGGCCCAGAGTTAATGCTGAAGAAATATTTGCAGTTACCCTTATTGTTCACCCTGGTTCACACAGCTGGGAAACTGTAAAACCAGTCTTGGATCACAGCTTTCCTGGAGTCTGAAGCCTTTGCCTAAATCTCTAGATCATTCCACCTCTTCCTACTTTCCCACCTGGCAATGCCAGCCTGTGTCTGAGTTTACTCAGGCTGCTTCTCCTGCATGCAGTGGTATGAGAACAAGTCTTGGAGTCATAACATATAGGCTTGCATCCTCAGTCCTCCCCACTTTTTAGCATTAAGACCAACGAGGCTGTGGTATTTGTTGCTAAGCTCAGTTTGGATCCCTTTTCACTACACCATTCTCAACCCACAGGCTGCCCAGTTTACAAATGGTCTAAACACATTTGAAGAGACAAGAGCTCTGCTCCCACTAATTACACAACCTTAGGTAAGCGACTCACTGAGTTCATGCAATCAGAATACAGCGGAAACAGAGTTAAAAACAGATACTCCTTCCATCTGCCCACTCTGTTTCCAAAAGGCTCTAGTGTCTCTTAACGGCTGTCAAGGAGTTTCAAGTCATATTACTCCTCTCATGAGGTCACGGCAAGGGAACGGTGAGATGAGAAAAGTCTTTCAGCATTACTTACCTGTGGCCGTTGGTTTCAGCTGAGTCCTCAGAAGCTACCAAGAGGTTTTAACTCGGGGTTCTCAGTCCCATCAACGGTTTCTACTTACCTTCATCTTCTGAGAGTCATCAGCCCTTCCTTATTCCAGCGTTTACAGCTATACAGGATGTGATACTTACAGACTGTAGATCTGTGAAATGTGCCTGCACTTCCTTTTCTGTAAACTTCTAGTAACTTCAGAAAAACCATGAAAAAGACCACCTCATAATTGTGAGAGTTCGGGAGTCACGGAGCCTTCTATGTGAACTGCCACTTCGAGGTGTACAAGTTCCCTGTTATTAGGCGAGTCTGTTCTTGGAGCTTCAGTTTTCTAATCTTGTCAATAGAGGAGCAATACCAACACTGGAGAATTGTCATAAACATCAGCAAAAATATTATAAAGAGCGTATGCTGCTTTGAGGCTTTCAATAACCTGTAAATAATAATAATAATAGTGCTAGTAATCATAATATAAATAACAATATTCCACTGTATGTAACCAACCATAATAATATCAATAATAATAGCAATAATGACTATACTGCTTTAAAGGAACATTCAGTAATATATAGCTAATAATAGTAATATAGAACATAAAAATTGTTTTATGGATATAGTTTGTGTATTTGCTTGTTTTGTTTTGCTTTTCTAATTCTCCAAGTCTTGGCAGGCTGAAAGCAACCTTTCAATACTCATTGCCCAACTGCTGCCTACCCTGAAGTCCTCTTCCTCCTCCGGCTGCTCTCTTCCTCTAACAACAGATCTTTGCTCTCCAGGAAGGTTGGGCCCCTCTAGGGAAGTATTGAAATATTGAAATGGAGAAGGAACAAATGGGAAAGATTCAGCAGGACCTAAATGAATTCAGCAAACTCATATGTGGCCTGGTTTTGTGAGGACAGAGGCACTGTGCCCCTTCAAACCCTTGGGTGGCATTCTTTGGGAGCTGACTTCAATGTATCAGGCAAGGAAACCAGAGCCAGTCAGGGCGATGGCAAAGCCCCAAGCTGCAAGCTTCCTTCGTCCTTTCCTTGGGGGAGCTGCCGGAATGAACCCAGAAACACAACCTGAACCATCACCGCCACCTCAGAGGGCCATGGGTTCTGCACTTAATTCCACACATTAACTCTTCTGTTGAAGAAAGGAGTTAAGAAACACCATTCAGAAGGCTGGATTCGTTCTCAGCATCAGAATGACACAGACGTTATGAATGTAATTGACTTCTCTTAAGTTCTAACAATAAATCTGAGACGGGGAATGGACTCACCCAGAAAGCCTGGGGAGAGGGGCAGAATCACCTCCAACCTCGCTCACCTGTGCTGCTGGTGTTCCCTTCCCTTTCACAGAGTGCCGGCTGTGTTTCCGGTGGGTGCCCTGCATCTTTGCCATCCTCACAGCATCTGTGAAACACTGGAATGCAGCTCTCCTCCTGAGCTTTGATTAAAAAGGAGTTTGGGTCTCTTCAGGAGCAATCACACCCCCTTTCCCTTCTGGGGAATGTGCTAATAAACCAGTTAAAGTTGCCTACCCAAGCAAAGACTCCCTCTCCAGTCTGTTTTACTCTCTGTACTATTTATTTTAAAACGATTTCTGAGTTTTAAGGTTTATGTGAGACAACACACGTAAGGTGCTTAGCACAGAACCCTACAGAATTTGACCTAAAAGTGGTCTGCTGACTCTTTCCTCCCCCAATCTTCCTTTTTTTCCATTTTGACTTCAGTAAGCTCCAAACAAGACTCCTCTCTGTCTTTCAGCTTACACTCATTCAGCCTTTTACATTCCCAGTTTTTTCCAGAGTCTGAACTCTACCAACCTAACTAGAGGGGAGAAGACTGATATATCAATAACACATTCTGATTAATGATCTTGGACAGGTTTCTCAAATAAGCTACTAATGCCACTTTGGACTAGGCAATTCTTTGTAGTAGGTGGCTATCCTGCGCACTGTAGTATGCTTAGCAGACTCCCTGGCCTAGGCCAGCACAACCCTACCCTACATAACAACCAGAAACATTATCAGATATTGTCAGATGTCTCCTGATGGAGGGAGAACAAAATCCCCTCACATTCATGTTGAGAACTACTGACCTAGGAGCAAAAGGGCTTTTGTGTGTTCTGCGTAAAGGCAGGTGTGTAAGAAACAAAACAATGTTTTCTTTAAATCAATTTCTCAACTTCCATTTTTAAAATTTTAAATTGTGGTACAAAATACATATAATTCATTATTTTAACCACTTTTTTAGTGTACAAACCACTAATATTAATTTTGTTCACATTGTTGTGTAACAGACCTCTAGAACTTTTTCATCTTGCAAAACTGAAACTCTATACCCATTGAACAACTACCCCTGTCCTTCCTATTCCCAGCCCCTGTTAACCACCACCCTACTTTCTGTTCCATGTTTGCTCTGTGTCTAGGGGAGGAGATCACCCCTCGTATTGTCTTGTGCCTAATTTCTGCCTCCAAAGAAAGAAGAAGTAAAAACTAAAAGGCAGAAATGAAATCCACGGGCAGACAGCCCAACGCTGTACCTTGGGCCTGGTTAAAGATCCACCGCTGACCTAAATGGTTATGTTATCTATAGATTCCAGACATTGTATGGAAAAGCACTGTGAAAATCCCTGTCCTGTTCTATTCTGTTCTGATTACCGGTGCATGCAGCCCCCAGTCACATACTCCCTGCTTGCTCAATTGATCACGACCCTCTCATGGGGACCCCCTTAGAATTGTAAGCCCTTAAAAGGGACAGAAATTGCTCACTCGGGGAGCTCGGGTTTTAGAGATGTGAGTCTTGTCGCAGTTCTCAGCCGAATAAAGCCCTTCCTTCTTTAACTCGGTGTCCGAGGGGTTTGTCTGTGGCTTGTCCTGTTTCATTTCTTGGTTCCCTGACTGGGAAGCGAGGTGATTAATGGATGGTCGAGGCAGCCCCTTAGGCAGCTTAGGCCTCCCCTGTGGAGCGTCCCTGCAGGAGACCCCAGCCAGCCTGAGTGACGTGGATCCTGAGAGCGCGCCCAGGTAGGCAATTGCCCCGGTGGAACGCCTCGCCAGAGCAGCGCGTGGCAGGCCCTAGCGGAGGATCAAAGCAGTGGCTGAACGCCGGGAAGGAGCAGGCACCTGAAGTCTGGACTTCTGAAACTTGGTAAGACTGGTCTTTGGAACTTGCCCACTCCATTTGAGTGGAAGAGTGGTCTGATCACCCATGACGTGCCTGTACTTGCAGTTTGGTTTTTGTTTTTGACTTGTCTTGGATTGCTTGATACTTTGGTTTTGGTTTTGACCTAGCTTGGACTTCTTGATACTCTGATTTTGGTTTTGATTCTGTTTGATACAGTTTGGTGTAAACTGTAAAAGTGTGTGTGTGCCCTTTTTACCGATTCTTTGTTTTGTAGTGTGTGTGTGGTGTGAGCGTGGTGTTTTGTCTCAAGGAGACATGGGTCAGGCACAAAGTAAGCCCACCCCACTAGGAATTATATTGAAAAATTTCAAGAAAAGATTTAAGGAAGATTACAGTGTTACTAGGACACCAGCAAAACTTAGAACTTTGTGTGAAATAGACTGGCCAGTATTAGAGGTGGATTGACCATCAGAAGGAAGCCTGGACAGGTCCCTTGTTTCAAAGGTATGGCACAAGGTAACTTATAAGTCAGGGCACCAAGACCGGTTCCCGTACATAGACACTTGGTTACAGCTGGTTTTACACCCCGCTGTCCCCCCCACCCCTGCCCACCCACAGTGGTTAAGAGAACAGCAGCATCAGCGGCTGGCAGAGGCAAGGAAAGACCAGCAGAGAGAGAGAGAAGAAGAGACAGAGAGACACAGAGGGAGTCAAGGAGAGAGAGAGAAAGAGAAAAAGAGAGGCAGAGAGAGAGCGAGAAAGAGACAGAGGCAAAAGGAAAGTCAAAGAGAGAAAGAAAGAGATATACAAGTAGTTAAGAAAAAAACCAGTGTACCCTATTCCTTTAAAAGCCAGGGTAAATTTAAAATCTATAATTGATAATTGAAGGTCTTCTCCGTGACCCTACAACACTCCAATACCACCTTGTTGTAAGTGTAAACAAGGGCGTAGCCCAAAAGCACTGAGGCTGTTGACAACCTGTAGCCTTCCTATAAAAAATCCTTAACCTAGTAATCTGCGGATGGCCCAAATGCATTCTATCTGTAATGGCAACTGCTTTGCTAACAGAAGAAAGTAGAAAAATAACTTTTAGAGGAAACCTCATTGTGAGCACACCTCATCAGTTCAGAAGTATCCTAAGGAAAAAAAAAGATTTAACATTAACCACTGAAAATTCCCTTAACCCAGCAGATTTCCTAACAGGGGATCTAAATCTTAATTACCATATAAAGGTCCTACCAGACCTAGGAGGAACTTCCTTCAGGACAGGTTGATGGATGGTTCCTCCCAGGTAACTGAAGGAAAAAAAAAGCCATCTATACCAATTCTAAGTTAATTTGGACTAAACAATGTCTTATTAATAGCAAAGGATAATTGAAATCCCAAACTTACAAGGTTTTCAACAAAAGTAAAGTTTGCTAAAAGTTAACAGTGTAACATGTATTATAGTAACTTCTAATCTTGTGGCCTTAGACAGTCTAGATAACAGACATAAAGGAAATTCGCTTTGGAAAAGAATGGTTATCTTCGGAAAAAAAAAAAAAAGGAACAAAGGGGGGGGCAGAATTTATGTAAAAAGAATGTTATATGGTAAATTCTTGTCCTGAAATAAATTAACTGGTTGTTTAAAGAAAGAAATGTTTGTAATAAGTCAGAAAGTTGAGGTATGTCGAAGAATTGTCTGCAAAAGTCATGAAAAAGAAAAAAAAAGTAATAAAAAAAATTTATGCAAGAAATGTTGTATAATTTAAAAGTAACTTAGCCTCCTGAATGTAAAACTATTGAAAAAACAGTTTGTGTGCAAGGTGCATAAGAAAAGTAAAATATATCTCTGGTAAAAGGATTACAAGGAGGCATAAGAATGTGGATTTTTACTTACATTAAAAGGTAAAAGGCCGGGCGCGGTGGCTCAAGCCTGTAATCCCAGCACTTTGGGAGGCCGAGATGGGCGGATCACGAGGTCAGGAGATCGAGACCATCCTGACTAACACGGTGAAACCCCGTCTCTACTAAAAAATACAAAAAAACTAGCCGGGCGAGGTGGTGGGCGCCTGTAGTCCCAGCTACTCGGGAGGCTGAGGCAGGAGAATGGCGTGAACCCGGGAGGCGGAGCTTGCAGTGAGCTGAGATCCGGCCACTGCACTGCCCTCCAGCCTGGGCAACAGAGCGAGACTCCGTCTCAAAAAAAAAAAAAAAAAAGGTAAAAAAATTGTTTTGAAGGTTTAAGTAAGTTTTAAAACATTAACTGTAAAGGAAATTCTGTATGTAAACATATTGGCTAAAGTTAAAGGGGTATAATCCAGTTTTTTTCTGTGAACTGAATATTAAAATAAAAACACAACAGATTTTTCTTAAAGCATTAACCTGCTCTTCAACAAACACTATAAAAGGTTTAAAAGAGTCTATAAAAATCTTACTTTATGGTCCGACATTAAAAATTAAATAAATATGTCTACAAAGCTTTATTAAAACTAAGTTTAACATTAATAGCACACTAATATAAAGGTGAAATTTAGTTTACCTGGTCTAAAAATCATACAGGAAGCATTGTCAAATATAGAATGGTGTTTGGCTTCTTTGGTCTAAAAACTAATAAAAAATAGGTGCTAAAGGAAATTTCTCAGTAGAAAGGCACCAAGGACTATAAAGTCCACTGCTGATGTCCCCACATTTAAAACAAAAGGTCAATTTCTTAAAAATTACATACTTGGTTTATATTCCACTTCCCTTTCCCTCAAAACTAAAAGTCTTTTAGCACACGTACCACCCCTAGAATTTCCGGTAAACCAGCACCAGCTTGAAGATCACATTCTCATCAAAAGGTGAAAAAATAAAGTAAACTCAAGCCAGCCTAGGAAGGACCCTACCTTGTGCTGCTAACCACCGAGACTGCTGTTTGTACAGCAAAAAAAGGAGGGACTCATCACACCCAAGTCAAGAAAGCACCATCCCCTCCAGAGTCGTGGGCCATAGTCCCAGGGGAAAACCCTACCAAACTAAAGCTAATAAAAATTTAACTCTTTAGTCTATTCTGTTACTCTTTCTTCTTTCCTCTCTCTGTTGCTGACCATCTAGTTATTAACATAACCAAGTCAATTTCACCTCAAATTATTGCATTTAATGCTTGCCTTGTTATACCCTGTGGGGACTTGCCAAGTCAAAGACAGCTCTCTATTTTAGAAAAGTACCTCTGTCCCTCCTGACTCTCCTCAGACTGGACATTAGTAAATTAGGACCATGTAATCCAGAGAAATTTCAATAAAGACTCCAGTGTCAAGCAGGAGTCTTGCCCCCCATGTAGAGCTTTTGTGCTGTAGTTGGTCCAACGTCTGTGAATGACTAAAGAGCAAGGGTGGACTGCCCCAACTGGTTTTTGTAATTTCCTAAAATCATACATTCATTTTACTAGAGGATCATAGAAGTTAAAGACTTAACAAATTTTGGCAATTAAGACAGGATACCAAGATGCAAATGCCTGGTTGAAATGGATCAAATATTCCCTCCACATGTTAAACAAAAGCAATTGTTATGCTTGTGCACATGGCAGGCCAAAGGCCCAGATTGTCCCCTTTCCACTAAGGTGGTCCTCCAGTCGACCAGGAGTGGGCTGCATGGAAGCTCTTTTCCAGGATTCTACAGCCTGGAGTAATAAGTTGTGCCAAGCTCTCTCTGCTATATCCCAAAGTCTGGCACCCTGTGGGTCAGCCCCCGAGGTTGATCTCCCAACACTAAGTTCACTTTGTATCTCTCATGACAGGGAGGAAACTTAGCATTCCTCGGAGACCTGAAGGGATGCAGTGAGCTTAAGAATTTTCAAGAGCGGCCGGGCGCGGTGGCTCAAGCCTGTAATCCCAGCACTTTGGGAGGCCGAGACGGGCGGATCACGAGGTCAGGAGATCGAGACCATCCTGGCTAACACGGTGAAACCCCATCTCTACTTAAAAATACAAAAAACTAGCCGGGCGACGAGGCGGGC
Organism: Trachypithecus francoisi; assembly: GCF_009764315.1. NCBI lineage: Eukaryota > Metazoa > Chordata > Mammalia > Primates > Cercopithecidae > Trachypithecus > Trachypithecus francoisi. Next base: position 13,629,274 of record NW_022681473.1, on the reverse strand, counting down.
GCCTGTAGTCCCAGCTACTCGGGAGGCTGAGGCAGGAGAATGGCGTAAACCCGGGAGGCGGAGCTTGCAGTGAGCTGAGATCCGGCCACTGCACTCCAGCCTGGGTGGCAGAGCGAGACTCCGTCTCAAAAAAAAAATAAAAAAATAAAAAAATAAAAAAATAAAAAAATAAAAAAGAATTTTCAAGAGCTTATCAATCAGTCAGCCCTTGTTCATCCCCCAGCGGATGTGTGGTGGTATTGTGGTCGACCTTTACTGGGCACTCTGCCAAATAACTGGAGTGGCACTTGTACTTTAGTCCAATTGGCTATCCCTTTCACCCTGGCATTTCATCAACCAGAGGGAGGAAAATTAAGACATCGTAAAGCGAGAGAAGCCCCTTATGGATCTTTCGACTCTCACGTCTATTTAGATGTGATTGGATTCCCATAGGGAATACCAGATCAATTTAAAGCTTGAAATCAAATAGCTGCAAGATTTAAATTAATATTTGAGTAGATAACAGTTAATAAAAATGCAGATTAGATAAACTACATCTATTACAACCAACAGCAACAAGCTTTTCATGAGTTAAAAGAAAAAGTCATGTCAGCCCCAGCCCTGGGGCTACCTGACCTGACAAAACCCTTTATACTCTATACGGCAGTTAGAGTTTTAACCCAGACGGTGGGACCCTGGCCAAGGCCAGTGGTCTATCTCTCAAAACAACTAGATGGGTTTTCCAAATGCTGGCCTCCATGTCTAAAGGCCCTGGCAGCAATGGCCCTGTTAGTACAAGAAGCAGATAAACTAACCCTTAGGCAAAACCTGAATATAAAGATCCCCCATGCTGTGGTAACTTTGATTAATACCAAAGGACATCGTTGGCTAGCAAATGCTAGATTAACCAAGTAACAAAGCTTGCTATGTGAAAATCCCCATAACCATTGAAGTTTGCAACACCCTAAACCCCACCACCTTGCTCTCAGTATCAGAGAGTTCAGCTGAACATAACTGTAGAGGTATTGGACTCCGTTTATTCTAGTGGTCCCAACCTCCAAGACCATCCTTGAACATCAGTAGACTGTGAGCTGCATGTGGACGGGAGCAGATTCGCCAGCCCCTCCAAAGTGACTCTGAAGAAGACGACAAGCCCTGCTCCAGTCACACCCGGAAGCTGACTGGTCCATGCATGGCCAAAGCATGAGAAAACTCATCGTGGGACTCATTTTCCTTAAAATTTGGACTTGTACAGTAAGGACTTCAACTGACCTTCCTCAGACGACCTTCCTCAGACTGAGGACTGTTCCCAGTGTATACATCAAGTCACTGAGGTAGGACAAAAAGTTGTTACAGTCCTATTATTTTATGGTTATTATAAGTGTACTGGAACTCTAAAAAGAACTTGTTTGTATAATGTTATTCTATACAAGGTACGTAACCCAGGAAATGACCAACCTGATGTGTGTTATGACCCATCTGAGCCTCCCATGACCACAGTTTTTGAAATAAGATTAAGGACTGAGGACTCGTGGGGGCTCATAAACGATATGGGTAAAGTGTTAGCCAAAACAGAAGAAAAAGAGGTGCCCAAACAAGTCACCTTAAAATTTGATGCCTGGGCTGTCATTAATAGTAATAAGTTAGAAATACGACGTGGTTCTCTTAATTAAAAAAGAGGCTATATGACAAAAAATAAGTACATTTGTCATGAATTAGGACTGTGTGAAAATAAATGTGGATACAGGTCTTGTGTCATTTAGGCTACTTGGATAAAAAAAGAAAAAAAATCCTGTCCACCTTCAGAAAAGGAAAAGTGGCCCTTCCTGTACCAGTGGTCAGTGTAACCCCTTAAAACTTGGAATAACCAACCCCCTTGATACTCGCTGGAAAAAAAGGGGAGCATGTAACCCTAGAAATCGATGGGGCTGGACTGGATCCTTGAGTAAATATTGTAGTTTGAGAAGAAGTTTGTAAACGTTCTCCTGAGCCAGTATTTCAAACTCCTATGATGAACTGATTGTGCCAGTACCAGAAATTCCAGGAAAAACAAGAAATTTGTTTTTGCAATTAGCTGAGCAAGTAGCCCAGTCTCTCAGTGTCACTTCATGTTATGTATGTGGAGGAACTGTAATGGGAGATCAGTGGCCATGGGAAGCCTGAGAATTAGTACCTACAGACCCAGTTCCTGATAAATTCCTGGCTCAAGAAAATCACCCTGATAACTTCTGGGTCTTAAAAGCCTCAATCATTAGATAATACTGGATAGCAAGAGTGGGGAAGGACTTCACCCTTCCTGTGGGAAGACTCAGTTGCCTTGGGCAAAAACTGTATACTACAAACACAGCTACCTAGAGTTCAAACCACACTAAGAAAAATCCATTTAGTAAATTCCCAAAGTTGCAAACCGTGTGGACCCACCTGGAGTACCACCAGGACTGGACAGCCCCCACTGGATTATACTGGATATGTGGGCATAGACCTTTTGCCAAATTACCCAACCAGTGGGCAGGTAGTTGTGTTATTGGCACTATTAAACCATCTTTCTTCCTACTGCCCATAAAGACAGGCGAACTCCTGGGCTTCGCTGTCTATGCTTCCTGCAAAAAGAGAAGCATAGCTGTAGGAAATTGGAAAGATAATAAATGGCCCCCTGAGAGAATCATACAATATTATGGGCCTGCTACTTGGGCACAAGATGGCTCATGGAGATACTGGACCCCCATTTACATTCTCAACCGAATCATACAGCTACAAGTTGTCCTAGAAATAAGCACTAATAAGACTGGCAGAGCCTTGACTATTCTGACCCGGCAAGAAACTCAGTTGAGAAATGGTATCCATCAAAATATATTGGCTCTTAGCTACTTGCTAGCAGCTGAAGGAGGGGTCTGTAGGAAATTTAACCTTACTAATTGCTGTCTACACATAGATGATCAAGGGCAAGTAGTTGAAGACATAGTTAGAAATATGACAAAACTGGCACATGTGCCTGTGCAAGTGTGGCATGGATTTGATCCTGGGGCCATGTTTGGAAAATGGTTCCCAGTGCTAGAAAGATTTAAAACTCTTATAACAGGAGTTATAATAGTAATAGAAATCTGCTTACTGCTCCCTTGTTTGCTACCTGTACTTCTTCAAAAGATAGAAAGCTTAATCGCTACCTTAGTTCACCAAAATGCTTCAGCACAAGTGTACTGTGTGAATCACTATCGATCTGTCTTGCAAGAACACATGGGTAGTGAAAATGAAAGTGAGAACTCCCACTAATGAGTGAGATTCTCAAAGGAGGGGAATAAGGGAGGAGACCACCCCTCATATTGTCTTATGCCCAATTTCTGCCTCCAAAGAAAGAAGTAAAAACCAAAAGGCAGAAATGAAATCCACAGGCAGACAGCCCAGCGCTGCACCCTGGGCCTGGTTCAAGATCGACCCCTGACCTAACCAGTTATGTTATCTATAGATTCCAGACATTGTATGGAAAAGCACTATGAAAATCTCTGTCCTGTTCTGTTCCGTTCTGATTACTGGTGCATGCAGCCCCCAGTCACATACCCCCTGCTTGCTCAATCAATCACGACCCTCTGATATAGACCTCCTTAGAGTTGTAAGCCCTTAAAAGGGACAGGAATTGCTCACTCTGGGAGCTCAGTTTTTGGAGATGTGAGTCTTGCCAAAGCTCCTGGCCGAATAAAGCCCTTCCTTCTTTAACTCAGTGTCTGAGGGGTTTTGCCTGCAACTTGTCCTGCTACATATCTACTTTGGATACCTCATATGAGAGGAATCACAGAGTATTTGTCTTTTTGTAATGGCTTATTTTCCTTAGCATGAGATCTCCAAGTCTCATTCTTGTTGTAGCACATGATAGGATTTCCTTCTTTTGTAAGATTGATTAATGTTTCATTGTATGTATATACCACATTTTCTTTATTCATCCATTGATGGACATTTGGGTTGCTTCCACCTCTTGGCTATGATTAATAATGCTGAAATAAATAGGAGTGTACCAATATCTCTACAAGATCATGTAACTCATAGATATTTATTTCTTTAAAGTTAGTTTCTGGAGATGTGTTCCTTTAGTTGGGCCATGTTTTCTTTCTTCTCTGTATGCCTTGTGATCTTTTATTGAGATTTGGGCATTTGAAAAAAACACCGACCTTTTCCAGTAATTACAAACTGACTTCATGTAGTGGAAGACCTTTATTGGTTAGCATAGTTAGAGATTCTGGGGGCCCTTCAAATTATTTTGGGATGTGTGTGTGTAATTTCCTAGTAAAAGGGTTTTGCCTGCTTATTCCTCTTTCTCCCCCTGGTGTCTGCCTGCAGTACTACAGTCTCCCTAGTGCTGAAACAGGGGGCTTGCCTTTGTTCTCAGAGGCTCACAACATGCCATTCAATTCTGCACTGAGTCAGGCAAGGCAGAAACCAGTACCTTGGGTAGCCCCCACAAAACCCAGAATGCTGGACTCATGGTCTACTCCTCTGGCCTCTTTAAGGGAGAACCTGGTGCAGCGGGATAATTAAGGAATCGGAGAGACCGAGGGGTTGAGGAGGAATTATTTAATTGTTTAGGTGCACCCACCCAGTCAGATTAACATCCAAAGGACTGAGCCCTGAGCAAAGAGTCTGATTAACTTTTAAGTATTTTGTGGGTTGCGGGGAGATCTGTGCAGGGGGAAGCATATTACAGAAGTGAGAAACAAAGACAGTTATTTAATTAAGACATGCATTACATCATTTCTTCCTTTTCAAGGCACAGTATGTTTTATGACTTGAGATTATCTGCCTGGTGACCTTGCAGCTGCACAGCTAGAGAAACAGAGTCTTCACAATGGCTGGGAAAGGGAGAGATAAGGCTCACTAGCCTCAGAAAGAAAAACAGGCAGCTAATTTTAAAGGACTCCAGCCTTTTCCCTTCCTTAAGGGGAATTGGGCTGTTTTACATACAACTGAGTTTTTGCTTACACAGTTTTTAATTTCTTTTAATTCCTGTGCCACTGGGACTTTAATGTTTTCTGTAGATCAAGTCGCATTGTGCCAGGGTGAAGGAGTGGCTGGGATGAGTAAAATGTGACAACACTTTCTCCTCATTTTGATGCATCTTTTCCTGGCTTTGCATTCACCTAAGGTGCTACAACTTCTTAACTAGTTTCTGGAGTTCTCACAAAGGCAATGTAGTTCATACATTGTTGTCAAGTCAGTCTCTCCATGGGGAAACGAGGGCCTGAGGCTTCCTATTCCACCACCTTGCTGATGACACTCAAGTCAGTTTCCTATTGCTAGAGCCTATTGTGCTGAGAGGTCATCTAGTTATCCCAAGTTCCTGTGTCAGAACTCAAAAACAGATGCTTATGTTTGACAACAAGGGGTTGGAGAGAAATTTTGGAGTTCCTCTAAGTATACATACAACTCCCTGTGCACATTCTCCATAAAATATATTTTATTCCTGCAGGTCCATGAGCAAGTCTGTCTCTCTGGCCTTTCTAGTTCCAAGGATCTCTCCTTAGAGAATAAGAAGGACTTAACTCTTTGGACCCAAAACAATTATTTGTGTTTTTGTTTCCTAGCTAGCCCTGTTTCCCAGGTCCCATCTGCATCTCAGCCTTCATTACCCACTTTCCAACTCCTCTCCTTTAGGACCAGAAAATCTTCTATTTTGTAAGGACATCTGTGCTTCTCTTAATTATCATGTTATCCCTTCCATTCCATGATACCTCTCGTACCCCATACACTAGGAACTCTTCCCTTTTGATATATCTTTCTGAAGCATTTATTGTAAAATCTCTAGTGAGATATTATTCTTTGGATCGCTGGAAAACAAAAGCTAGAAGCTGGTAAGCAGCATCTCCTTCTGCATATATTATCTTAAGCAAAGAACTAAGAAGTCCCTAAATGGCTGGAATAGAGAAGAAAAAAATATTTATGTGCTTGTAAGAATTTTAATTTTTCTTATAATCTCCATTGAATAAATTAGTATTGGGCAATAGGACGTCTTCAGTTGAAAACACAACTTGGCAACTATTCCAGCATTCAAGGGATTCCGAGAAGGAGGGGCTAATGTTCAGCATAAGCTATTTCATAAAAGTGACTGTGATTTCTCATAAGTGAGAAGTTTCTTTCTATAATGGAGGAAAACAGGGAAGCGTGAAAGAAAGAAAGGAGGAAACAATGTCCTCAAACTGACAATTAAGCAAAATGAAGTGTGACTCTTTGTGAGGAGGAAGAATCAACAGCTAGAAAGAGTCCTCCAGCTCTGGCTGATCTCTGCGGCTCTGTGGGTGTTTCTAACACGATAAAACCTTATTTGTTATATGAATAATAGCCTCAGATCAATTCCTTTCTAATTGTGCCTTATATTTTATTTGGTATATTTGTTTAATGGTTTATATCTCAAAATGTCTTGAAACATCTCTGTCCAAATCATTAATTTGGGTCAACTAATAAAGAGATAGCAGTTTTATGGTTTTGACAAGGTTGATGGTGTTCTGAGTAAGTTAATACTTGCACTTAGCACCTCGGCTATGTGAGGAAACATTGACTTACCTAAGATATATAGATGGTTTAAATTATGCCATGAACTGACATGAGATCAAGGCTAATTTCCTCATGAATAATGAACATCGACACATAATTAGGATCAATTTATCTAAGAGTTTGCTACAATTATGTGTTCCCAGGAAATGCAAAACATTTATAGCTTGATATCCAAGTTTCTGTCTTTCAGTTATAACATGAGTAATAAAGTAGAGTAACACATTTAGGCTGAGAATAGAGGATGAGATGACAAATTTAATGGATGCTAAAACCATCCAGTGAAAATATGTTTGGAGACATAATATTCACATTGTCTTAAAAGTATCAGCCTACTGATTACTTTTTAGTTACGAAGTTAAAAGTGTACCTTTAAAATGAAGATAGCATGTGAATACCACCTGTCTTTGTTCACACTGTTAAAAATACCATAAACTAGACAAATATTTATTTCTCACCATTCTGCAGGCAGGGGTATCTGACATCAAAGTACTGGCAAATCCTCACGTCTGATGAGGGACAACTTTCTGATTCAAGAATGTCTGTCTGCTAGCTGTGTCCACACATGGTAGAAAGGAATGAGAGAGCTCTCTGGGGTCTCTCTCTCTCTCTCTCTCTCTCTTTGTTTTTGTTTTTGTTTGTTGTTTGTTTTGTTTTTCAGACAAAGTTTCACTCTTGTTGCCCAAGCCGGAGAGCAACGGCACGATTTTGGCTCACTGCAACCTCTGCCTCCCGGATTCAAGCGATTCTCCAATTCTCCTGCCTCAGCCTCCGCAGTAGCTGGGATTACAGTCACCCGCCACCATGCCCCGCTAATTTTTTGTATTTTTAGTAGAGATGGGGTTTCACCATGTTGGCTAGTCTGGTAGCGGACTCCTGACCTCAGGTGATCCACCCGCCTCAGCATCCCAAAGTGTTGAGATTACAGACGTGAGCCACTGCACCCAGCCTGGGGTCTCTTTTGTAAGAGAACCAATCCCATTCATGAGGACACCACCTTAGTTACCTAATCACCTCTCAAAGGCCCCACTTTTTAATACCATCACGTTAGGGGTTAGAGTTTTAACATATGAATTTGGGGAAAACATAAACATTCAGTCGATAACACCATCTTAATCAATTGATCAAAGTAACCACCGCCAAAACTGGAGTAAACTTTTATCATGTGCCTCCTTGTGTGATGCAAGGGAAGGTTGGTAAGTAGACCATATACTCTATGTTGTGTTCTTATTAAAATAGTTAACTTGAACTCATGGAAAACAAGAAATGCCCAACATATGGGGTGCTATATAAAACAAATGCTCCAAACTGAATAAAACAGTCGGGCCGGACACGGTGGCTCATGCCTGTAATCCCAGATATTTGGCAGGCTGAGGCGCATGGATCACCTGTCAGGAGTTCAAGACCAGCCTGGCCAACATGGTGAAACCCTAGCTCTACTAAAAATACAACAAATTATCCAGGCGTGGTGGCAGGCACCTGTAATCCCAGCTACTTGGGAGGCTGAGGCAGGAGAATCGCATGAGCTCCGGAGGCAGAGGTTTCAGCGAGCTGAGATCGCACCTCTGCACTCTAGCCTGGGCAACAAGAGCAAAACTCTGTCTCAAAAAAAAAAAATGTCATAAAAAGCTAAAACAAATACGAAACCAAACAACAAAAAAATAGAAGCTTCTCTAAGAGTAGATTATGGGAGACTCAAAGGACAGGAGAACCAAATGTATGAGTGAACCATAATTTATGTGTTTATTTACATCTAAACACATAATCCCCTCCTTTATCCCCAAAGTTTATGTAAAAATAATTTGGGGATAATGGAGGAAATTTTAATAGGAACTATATTTTAGATCATTATATTAATAAATTTGGGGATGTAATAATAATGTTAAAGCTACGTTAAGATAATAGTATTCTTAGGAGACATATTCTATGTATTTAGAGATCCAGTATCATGATGTCAAGCACTTACATTCTTAAAAATAAATTTTATTGTACATATTTAAGGTATACAACATGATGTTATGAGATACATATGAAGAATAGAATGCTTACTATAGTGAAGTAAATTAACACATCCATTATCTCAAAGAGTTACCCATTTGTATTTCAATGTGTGGAAAAAGCAGCTAAAATCTACTCATTTAGCAAAAATGCCAAATATAATGCAATGTGATAAACTATAGCATTTATATGATACATTAAATCTCAAGATTTGCTCATCCTACGTATCTGCTGCTTTGTATCTCTTGACCTACAGCTCACAGCTCCTCAGTTTTCTCCCTTTCTCCTGTCTTCTACCCCTGGTAACCACAGTTTTATTCTCTGTCTCTGTGTATTCTACATTTGGTTTTTGTTTGTTTGTTTGCTTAGATTCCACATGTAAATGAGATTATTCAATATTTCACTTAGCACTTAGCATAAGGTCCTCCAGGTTCTTGCTTGTTGTGGCAAATGGCAAGATCTCCTTTTTAAAGGCTGAATAACATTGTGATTGTGTGTGTGTGTGTGTGTGTGTGTGTGTGTGTGGTGTGTGTGTGTTTCTTTATCCATTCATCTGTCAATAAAAACAGCACTCTGTGCCTGTTCTGGGAGTGGGAGCCTCAAAGATCTCCCAAATACCAGTGGGGTCATTCCTCCACTGGTGGAATGTCCTGGTGAGTAGCATCTGGCTTCCACCTACCTATACTGATTTCTTATTTAAAATCACTTAAAGTGACAAGCTTGGCCATACCGTCAGTTTTCTCCCCTGGACAGCTTTTTATCTCTACATGGCCAGGCTGATAATTTTTTTTTTTTTTTCTTTTTGAGACAGAGTCTTGCTCTGTTGCCCAGGCTGGAGTGCAGTGGTGCGATCTTGGCTCACTGCAAGCTCTGCTTCCCGGGTTCACGTCATTCTCCTGCCTCAGCCTCCCGAGTAACTGGGACTACAGGTGCCCACCACCATCCCCAGCTAATTTTTTGTGTTTTTAGTAGAGACGGGATTTCACCGTGTTAGCCAGGATGGTCTCAATTTCCTGACCTTGTGATCTGCCTGCCTCAGCCTCCCAAAGTGCTGGGATTACAGGGGTGAGCCACCGTGCCCAGCCCCAGGCAGATAATTTTCTAAATCTTTACATTTCACTTCTTTTGATTATAATTTTTTTGATTAATTTATTTCTCTCTTCTCATACTTTACTATAAGCAGTCAGCTCCCTAAACACTTTACTTGCACACTTATTTCACCAAATATCCCAGTTCAGCGCTCTTAAGTTTTTAAGTTCTGCTTTCCACAAAACTCTAGGACATGGACACAATTCAGCTAAGTTCTCTGCTGCTTGGTAACAAGGATGGTCTTTCCTCTACTTTATAATAAAATATTTCTCATTTTCATCTGACACCTCAACACAATGATATTTACTGCCCCAAACCGGGTAATTTATAAAAAATAGCAAATTACTTCTTATAGTTTTGGAACTGAGAAGTCTATGATCAAGGTGCTGCAGGTTGAGTGTCTGGTTAGGGTCACCATGCTTGCTTCCAAGATGGCACCTTGTGGCTGCATCTTCCAGATAGGACAAACTCTGTGTCCTCATATGGTGGAAGGAACGGAAGGGTAAAATAGTCAAATGTCTTGTGAGGCCTCTTTTATAAGGATCTTAATTTCATTCATGAGGGAGGAGTCATCACGACCTAATTGCCTCCTAAAGGCCCAAACTTTTAATACTATTGCATTTGAAATTAAATTTCAACATGTATTTTGGAGGGGATACAAATATTCAAACCATAGAAACCATCTATGTTTGGGTTTATTTCTTGGCTATCTATTCTGACCCACTGGTGTATATGTCTGCTTTTATGCTCGTGTCATACTCTTTTGATTACTATAACTTGATAATATACTTTTTTTTTTTTTTTGAGATGGAGTCTCGCTCTGTTGCCCAGGCTGGAGCACAGTGGCTGGATCTCAACTCACTGCAAGCTCCGCCTCCCAGGTTTACGCCATTCTCCTGCCTCAGCCTCCCAAGTAGCTGGGACTACAGGCGCCCACCACCTCGCCCGGCTAGTTTTTTGTATTTTTTTAGTAGAGACGGGGTTTCACCGTGTTAGCCAGGATGGTCTCGATCTCCTGACCTCGTGATCCACCCGTCTTGGCCTCCCAAAGTGCTGGGATTACAGGCTTGAGCCACCGTGCCCGGCCTATACTTTTAAATCAAGAAGCATAATGCCTTCAACTTTGTTCTTCTTTCTCAGAATTGCTTTGGCTATTCAGGGTGTTTTGTGATTCCACATGAATTTTGGCATTTTATTTTATACTTCTCTGAATAAGGATTGTGTCAAATCCTTATATTGTGTTGGGTAGCATTGATAGGGACAGGAGGCAGGGAAATTCTGGGCAGAAGAGAGCAGGTCCCAGGAGAGGGCCCCACTCTCAGGCCAAAAAGCCCAATACTGCAGCTCAAAGTGAGAACATTATATTCCTGTTTTCCTGCTTGAATGTTGCCTTTTCCAAAACCACCCATGGCCCACAAGCCCTCCATCCTGTGCCCATAAAGACCTCAGGTTCAGCCAGCAGACTGAGGAAAAGCAGGACATTGGAGACTACAGTCAAAATCAGAGAGAAGAGGCTTGTCTTCAAAGGAACAGCTTGATGGCATAGCTTCAAAGAGGAGTCCAGTCCAGGAATGGCTGGACTCCAAGGGAAGATTAACATCCCACTCCATCCCCTTTTCAGCTCCCCTTCCCACTGAGAGCCACTTTCACAGGCAATGCAATTTCCCACATTTGCTATCTTCAATTCCTTCATGCAACCTCATTCTTCCTGGACACTGGACAAAAACTCAGGTGCCATGAGTGTAGGTGCAAAAGGCTGTCACACTGACCCTCCACTGAGCTGTTAACATATAAGCTGTCTGCAGATGACAAAGCTAAAAAGCCCTGTAACACTGCCTCTGGGGCTTCAAGGGTCGTGGATACCCTCTCCTAGATGCTGCTGCACAGCTGGTATGAAGTTCACTCTTGGTGTCACCCAAAAGTGCTTGCCCTGACTCCTGCACCTGGTCACCTGCACACCCTCTCCCATGAGGGATGGAGCAGCAAGTGAGGGGAGTTTGCCTTTGCTGGCACCCATGCACTCCAGTTCCCACCCACAAAGGGATCAGAGAAATATCCTGCTTCATTTGGGGGACCATCCGGGATATGTCAGAAGGTGAGTAAATGCGGATCTGCCAGATCTGTCTCTTCTTGTTCTCAAACTTTGAGAGTACAGTTGGATGTCAGGAGTTTGTGGCAGCTATCGTGACAGCATTGGTCATTTGAGTCCTCAGTGATAGGGCTTTTGGTTTCCTCTTTAAATCATTTTCCCCACACTGGAGAATCTTAGCTGAGGGAATCCCTTTTGATATTTGATCTAACACAGCCCACAGGCAGCCACAATAGTGTTGAAATACAAGGTACAGCCTCTTGGGGTAGCTATAGAGCCAAGGTTCTGGACCCACAGTCTAGGAAACAACTTCCACCTAAATCTTGGTGCACTGTTTTACTCTCCAGGTCATGGTGAATGTAGATTACCCACAAAGCTAGAGTCTGTGACTCTGAGGTACCCCAGCAGCTCAGGCCCAAGAGGCAGGGATGGAGCTGTGACTCTGACTCTGCAGGGCAGAGTGAAGTATCACTATATTTCTGGAGAAAAAGTAGGTGGTTGACAGGTTTAGGCCCTGGAGAACCAAGTGCATCTGCAATCAGGTTCTGGAGTCAACAAGGCGCAGTGCCAACTCAAGACTTCAAGGGCACCATTTAATTATGACTCTGGATCCTGGGTCATGAAACATGGCCGCAGCTCAGGCTCTGAGAAGGGAAGTGCAGTGGCAGCAAAGATGCAAGGATGGTGAGAGGCAACTGTAGCTTGGGCCCTGGGAGGCAGGGAGTAGTGCAGCGATGCTCCATTCCCTAAGAGACACCTTACCTCAGCAGCTCAGATTCCAGGTGACTAGTCTCATTCCAGGGAGGCAGAGAGCTCTAGATATTTAGTCCTCAGTGTAGGGCGACACAGTTCGGTAAAGGCTTTGGTTCCCCAGGAGGTGAAGCACCATGTCAGCTCAGGCCCTTGTAGGCACGACTGCTTGACTTGACCAATATTCTATTTCTTCAGAAGGCAGAGCACTGCATTAGCTGAGGTGCCAGGAGGCATGACTATTTGGCTGGGCCAAGACTCTAGAGTTCCCTGAAATGGGACATTGCATGAACTTAGGCTCTGGGAGCTGGGGCTGCTTGAATCAACCAAGATTTTATTTCCCAAGAAGGTCAGGCACTGTATTAGCTCAAGCAACCCCTGTCTGGGTTCATTAGAAAACAGAGCCTGAGATATGGATCTAATGCCAATGCTTTAGTTGAAAGAGCACAAAAAGTGCGTAAATCATAAATGTACAGGTCAATAAATTATCAAAAAGTAAATACATGTGTGTTCCTACCATCCAATTATAAATTAAGAAATAGCAAATACTAAGAAGGTATAGAGCCTTTTGCTCCCTTCCAGTCACTATACCCCAAGAGTAACCACTATCTCAACTTCTAATACCTGTGATTAGTTTCAGTGCTTTTGGTCTTTTAATTAATGAAATCATATGGCACACATTTTTTTATGAGTTTGATTTCTCTTCAGTTTTATTGTGTTACTTTGCTGGGTAACATACAAGCAAAAAACTCAGGGATTAAATTAAATCTGTATATTTCCTCTCAAGTTTGTAGGTCAGTGAGGTTTCAGTATGATGAAAAGAGGCTAATTATACGAAAAAAATAAAGTTAGGAATTTATGTCAAGTTTTTATTTTCACTTTTAACTGAGAATCACACTGAATGTGCTAAAACTGCCTCCTGAAGGATAACTGTAGAATGAAGCTAGAATGTCAGCTCCATGAGGTCATAGATAGCTCAGTTAGTTCACTCTATATTCCCAGTAGTGCCTGGAATGTAGTCAATGCTCAATAAACATTTGTTGAATAAGGATATTTAGCTATAGAGTTAATTTACAGATGTATTTAAGAGCTCTGTCTTCAACCCTGAAGATGCCTAAATGTATGGATTTTGACTCTTTATCAAGCTAAGAACATTGGGATTTATACTGTGCCATTTAGAATTATTTAAACTCTCTTGGCCAATCCCAAGGTCAATTTCTTTGTTAACGACTTGCAACTAGCCTAATGGGTTTGACAAAACCTGTTTCGACTTCTCTTCAATGGGGTACAGAGAGTTTCTTGCATAGATCTGGGCAGTTCAAGTCAGAAACTGGCATGGTTCACGTGTCTGATTAGGCCTATGGGGATCTGGTACTGTGGAATGTCTCCAGTGCTTGCCTACTCTCTTGCTGCATTGTACCCTCTGCCTTTAGATAAAAGCCTCATGTGAGTACATTCTTTGGTGTTTGTTGAGTCCTTTCAAATATCTGCCTGGGGAAAATAAGAGACTCTACTTGGGCAATATAATTGGAAATAGATAATATATCATATTTATAAACAAAAACTTTGAACTGATTTTCTTCTTGAATCAAATATCTTTCAGATAGAAAAATAAAAAGTGACTGAAATATGAAACTTCTGCTTTCTAGGTAGGCTAAAACAAATATATGCATATGATACATTTATAAGCAAAATTTGCAGAATTTGCAGGTACATTTCTAGTTCCAGAATAAATTAAATCAAAATTTTGAAACAATACGAACAAGTGCTAAATAACTAAATTTTCTAATCCTAATTCTAGAAAAGATAATCTTTGTCAACAAAGAAGGAATCTTATCTTACATGCAGATGGTGCCAGTTTTACAGCTTAAAAAAGTATATGCATATATGTATATGGAAAATACATACATTTGTTAAGTAATATACAAGTTATATATATATTATATTTTCAAATAGCATACATTTGTATGTAATATAAATGTTATTTATGTTTTTAAATGTTTTTAAAAACATACCTTTATATGTAATATACAAGTTATTTATATATTAAATGTATTTTCAAAAAACAAGTGTGTAATATACAAATTATTTATGTATTTAAACATATTTTCAAATAACTTAAAAATATATATATTCCATATATACGTGTGTGCGTGTATATGTATACACACACACACACATATATATATATATATGCATGTATGTGATTTTGGCGACCCTGTTAGGGGCACAGTGTCTGTGGTTTCAGAGCTGGAGGTAAGATGGAAATGTTTTCATTTTTTTCCAAATATGAGGGAATACTAAGTAGAAAAAAAATTAAGATAAAAAATGAATTACTGGAAGTAATCGGCAAGGGTTGAAGCACTTTGCTGCTGGCATGAAGGGAATAAGGGGGAAAGAAGCACCCTAGATGATAGCTAGCTAGTACAGCACTATGTGGTTCCTGAGCCCCATCCAGACTGTGACTTTCCTCCTCTTGATGTCCAGCCCCTCCTGGCCGAACTGAAAACATCCATTTGAGAGACGGAAGCAAGTTACCCACTGCATCTGGTGAAGCTGTACCTAGAGTCTGAGAAGGATTAAAACAAGCTGTCTTGACCTTTTACTGGGGGAAAATATCACCCTTTGCTGAAATTGATGATGAAAAGATCCAGAGGGGAAACCACAAGGAACTTTCTGAACTGCTTCTTCTGCTAGAAAGAGTGTACTTATTGGAGATGAATTGTTTTCTTAATCTAGTATTATCAGCCTCACAGAGTTATTCACAAGTAATTAAGTTCCTGGGAATCACATGAGCATTAGCAATCCCAAGAAACCTTAGTCAGTAAAAAAATAAATCGCTGATCTTGAAGAGATTCAAACAGGAAGGCAAAAGCACCGTCAGCTTTGTTCAAACTATATCTCAAATTTAGTTGTTTTTTGTTTTTCTATCCACCAGGCAATCAAAAGGATGTTGCTTTATACATCTTTTCTGTGTTTTTCATACAGTAAACTCAAAATTTAAACCAAGGGACATATTTTAATTAATTAAAAGACTTAAATATTTTCCCTGGAAAGTGTAACAACTTTATCTTATTATATGTTTTGTATTTGTTGTTGTGTGAAGAAAAGACCTTTGAGCATATATTAAAACTGTCTGGATATTACTATATAAAACATTGGAAAATATCACAAATTAATTTAAATATAAAATAACTGGAATGTGATAGGGTCTTTTAATAGCTACTTCATGAAACTTAAATAAGGTGACTAAAAATAACAGCATATAAAAATGACAATACTTCAATTTTCTGCTTGGATATTTTAAATTAGAAGTATTGATTTAATTAAGTTACGTATGTTGACATGCTTAAGTAAATTTTGAATATAAAGAAAGAAATAAAAATGCTAATATTTATATTCATGAGAATCTTTTTAAAGTTGAAGCTCAGCTCTTCCAATTATGATAGAGCCAGACTTAATCTTCCACTCTGTACAGTTAAAAAACTGGGTTGGGCACAGTGGCTCATGCCTCTATTCCCAGCACTTTGGGAGGCTGAAGTGGGAATCCCTTGAGCCCAGGATTTCAAGGCTGCAATGACCTATGATTGCACCACTGCACTAGAACCTGGATGATAGAATTAGATCTTGTCTCAATAAAATTTTTTAAATCATAAAGAAAACTGGAAAAAAAATAAGTACAACTCTTTCCAGACATTGGACAAAGTTAGTGCAGGACTTTCAACATTGACAAATGAAAAAATAAAGTGAATATAATAATTGCTCTGGTTTTCTGCATGAAAAAACTTTCCATACCATGGTCAGGGGGAGAGATTTATTCTGATGTTGCTGAATTCAGAAGACAAAAACCAGAATTTGAGGGCACTGAGACAGCTGGAATTAGTGAGAAGAGAACCATAACAGGGATAGCTCTACAGAGACAGAGTTCCAGAAATCTGCAAGTATCCTAAATTTGTTGTCCAATACTAAGCTGTACCTTTGTAGGTTGAAATTTTAAAAGTACAGTCAAGGACTAGCCAGGTAGTTGTAAGCTGTATGATTATCAGGGCTCACACAATGCTGAGAGACATTCAAGTTCCAATCAGCTAGAATGTAGGGACTTCCATGAATACTTGGGTGATAGAATAGAGACCTCCAGAAAGGTTATTAATAATAAGTCAATTATTATTAATGCTTTAATAATTAATCTGTTACTAATAAGCCAATTATTACTAAAGCATACCCCCAATTAATAACAACTATAAACCTTCTGATATTGTTTGGCTCTGTGTCCCCACTCAAGTCTCATGTTGAATTGTAATCCCTAATGAGGCCTCAGGAAACTTACAATCATGGCAGAAGGTGAAGGTGAAGCCAGCATGTCTTATGTAGTGGAAGCAGGAGGAGGAGAGAGTGAGGAGGGAAGTGCTACACACTTTCAAACAACCAGATCTTGTGAGAACTCACTATTATGTGAACAGCAAAGGGAGAGTCCATCCCTATGATCTAATCACCTCTCACCACTCTCCGTCTCAAAAAAAAAAAAAAAAGAAAATATGAATGCCTATGCAAATTCAATACTTTTAATCTTATCATAACAAAAATTCACTTCCTCAGAAAGAACTTTCCTGGTTACACACATGCCACGGTAGTTTGCTACACCCATCAACCCGTCATCTGCATTAGGTATTTTTGCTACTGCTATCCCTCTCCCAGACCCTCACCCCTCAACAGGCCCCGATGTATGATGTTCCCCTCCCTGTGTCCATGTGTTCTCATTGTTCAGTTCCCACTTATGAGTGAGAACATGCAGTGTTTGGTTTTCTGTTCCTGTGTTAGTTTGCTGAGAATGATGGTTTCCAGCTTCATCCATGTCATTGCAAAGAACATGAACTCATCTTTTTTTATGACTGCATAGTATTCCATGGTGTATAAGTGCCACATTTTCTTTATCCAGACTACCATTGATGGGCATTTGAGTTGGTTCCAAATCTTTGCTGTTGTGAACAGTGTGGCAATAAACATATGTGTGCATATGTCTTTATAGTAGAATGATTTATAATCTTTCGGGTATATACTCAGCAATGGGATTGCTGGGTCCAGTGGTATTTCGGGGTCTAGGTCCTTGTTTTTTTTGTTTGTTTTACTTCTTATACATGACATTTTCCAGTCAGTTTCTTTTTGGTTGCTTTTCTGTACACTTAGAAATAATCAACATCTTTAAGTTACTAAAAAACTCCTTAGGGCACACATTAATCCTTACAATTCTGCAATTTAATTATTGTTAAGTCAATTTCATATGAGACAGAACAGTTTACATGATTCACATCCATGAAGTGTTTTAACATATGAAACAAAGGGGGGGTTTCAAATAAATGCCAGTGTTTTAAGTTTTTATTAATATATGTCTATTCTACTGGTAAGGTGCTCTCTGTGACACATTTCACTAGACCATCACAGCCCCTTTTGTGCCCTCTTTCTTCCTTTTGCATCTTCATTTCTAAGTGTATTCAATCTGCAATAGATATGCATGAAAGGAATATGCTTTCTCTTGAAGCCAGGAAACTTAGGCTGTAATCCTGCATGCCCCACATACTGGCCCTATGACCAAGTTTCCTGAGGTTAGACAGTGTCCTGAATGGCCCTGGGTTACCTTCCTGTGAGTGTGTGACACACGGAATGAACTCAGCCCTGCAAATACCACTTCCTTTTTTTGTACTAGAGCAATGTTAAAGTCACTGAGACTCTCATTGCTGAAATAACACACACACACACACACACACACGCACACACACACACACATGCGCAGACACTTAGTTCTTACAATATAGAGATGCTTTGCTTAGACTGGGCTATATCTGAGAGATCTGATTTACATCTTATAAAAATAGAACATCAGAGTTAGAAGAGACGTAGAAATCTTCCTACACTGAAATATGAGAAGACTGTGGCCCAGGGAAAGAAAGTGATTCACGTGAGTCATGAAGGTAATGAATGTACAACCCAGATTTTCTGTTTTTCCTATTATCCCCTTCATGTTGACATTGATGTGTCGTATTTAATTGAGCCACAAGAGGGAGAGAGTGGACAAGAAAATGTGCTTTGAATTCCTGCCTAATCTGGTGTCTTCTGGGAGGACTTTATGAAAAGCCAACTCTCAGCTCTGGTCTTGTGTACTAGCTCTGGGTTGGGTCCTATTTCTATCCCATATTTTCTGGGAATCTAGTGGATACAGGAAGTCATCCCTCTGACCCTCAGCTTTTTCATCTGCTAAATGTAGATATTATTTAGATATTATTACTTATATCAAAAGGTGTTAGTGAGGATATCTGAGAATGAATACTCAAAACATCACAAGTTGATTTTCAAGATAATATTAAAGTGTTTTAATTTCCAAGGGTGCTTTTCATACCATCCTAACTTTATATCACTTTTTTATCCACCCCCACCCCATTCTCTGCACTCTGGATGAACTAAAAACATATTTTAGATTTTATCTAATTGTTATTTACTCTAGTCTCCTCTCCCCTCTCCTGTCTTTCTCCAGATTCTGTAAAATGTGAGCACATGCAGGATGGAGGAGGGTGTGGATACAGCTGGAGGGAGAGGCTGAGACTGCACATCTCACCTGGTCTCATATTCTGAAAAATCTGGGTTATAAATTACCATGCCCTCCTCTCTGCTTTTTGAAACATGGATCTTATTGCCAAAGGTGAGGGTTTGGGAAGGCTTCAGGAGGAGTGGCCAGGTGGCAACACCCGTGCCTGGCTTCTTTCCATCTTGGTGGAGCAGCCGCTGGCCTCTCATACAGGAAATAACGTGAACCAGCCCGACCCTGAGAGCCTCCCGCATGGTGCTGGACTTATAGATCGCACATTAAGGAAATTTGTCCATGAGAGATTTTGGGATGATGCATATGGTTTCATGGATCTAGAAGTGACTCTGAAAGTGAATGAGCCAACCTAGTCGTTTCTAGTGAAACTGACTGATGAACTGGAAATGAACCAAGCATTTATTTTCCAAAGCCATAGAGTGGGTCAGTGAAAGCTGGGTGGAGAGAGGATTTCAGCAAAGGGAAGATGCATCTTAACAGGATCACTCTGGCCACCTGTCTTGGTAAGAATAGACTGAAGGGAGGCAAGGGAAGATGTGGGGAGGATAGTGAGGAGGCTCCGGCAGTAGTCCCAGAGAGAGGATGGTGGGTTGGGTTGTTAGGACACAGTGCTGCTACTCACCAAAATCCTGGGAGGTGAGTGCCTACGCCTCTCTTTCTTTTACTCCCCACATTCAGTCACTTTGAAACCCTGAACAAACCAATAACAAGTTCTGAAACTGAATCACAACAAAAAGCCTACCAACCAAAAAAAAGCTCAGGAGCAGATGCATTCATAGCCCAATTCTACCAGATGTATAAGGAAGAGTTGACACCATTCTACTAAAACTATTCCAAAAATTCAGGAGGGAAAGATCTTCTCTAACTCATTCTATGAGGCCAGCATCATTCTGATACCAAAATCTGGCAGACACACACACACACACACACACAAGCACAAAAGAAAACTTTAGGCCACTATCCTTGATGAACAGAGATTCAAAAACACTCAAAAAAATACTAGCAAACCAAATCCAGCAGCACATCAAAAATCTAATCCACCATAATCAAGTAGGTTTTATTTCTTGGATGCAAGGTTAGTTTAACATAAGGTGAGTCAATAAATGTAATTCACCACATAAACAGAACTAAAAACGGGATCATCTCAATAGATGCAGAGAGGGCTTTTGATAAAATTCTACAGGTCTTCATGTTAGAAAACCCTCAACAAACTAGGCATTAAAGGAATATACCTCAAAATAATAAAATAAGAAGAGCCATCTCTGACAAACCTACAGCCAACACCATATTGAATGGGCAAAAACTGGAAAGTTCTCCTGGTGGACTGAAACAAGACAAGGAAACCCACTCTCACCACTCCTTTTCATAGTGCTGGAAGTTCTAAACAAAGCAATCGGGCAAGAGAAAGAACTAAAATGCATCCAAATAGGAAAAGAAGAAGTCAAACTATCTCTGATTGTAGATGATATAATTCTACACCTGGAAAACCCCATAGTCTTTGCCCAAAACCTCTTACATCTAACAGACAACTTCAGCAAAGTTTCAGGATACAAAATTAATGTATATAAATCAGTAGCATTTCTATATACCAACAACATCCAAGCGGAGAGCTAAATCATTCACAATAGGCAAAAAAAAAAAAAAGAATAAAATATCTAGGAATATAGTTAATGAGAGAGGTGAAAGATCTCTACAATGAGGATTAGAAAACAGTGTTCAAAGTAATTAGAGATGACACAGACAAATAAAAAAGCATTCCATGCTCATGGATAGGAAGAATCAATATTCATAAAATAGCCATAGTGCTAAAAGCAATCTACAGATTCAATGTTATTCCTATCAAACTACCAATGACATTCTTCACAGAATTAGAAAAAAACTACTTTATAATTCATATGGAACCAAAAAGAGCCTGAATAGCCATGGAAATCCTAAGCAAAAAGAAGAAAGCTGGAGGCATCATGGTACCTGACTTCAAACTATACTACAAAGCTAAGTGTAGGAGGTTGGTACCTACACTTGTAACCAAAACAGCATGGTAATGGTACAAAAACAGACACATTGACCAATGGAACAGAATAAAGAGACCAGAAAGAAAGTGACATGCCTACAACCATCTGATACTTGACAAAGTCAGCAAAAACAAGCAATGTGGAAAGGACCCCTATTTAATAAATGGTGATGGGATAACTGGCTAGCCATCTACAGAAGACTGAAGCCATCATGTTGTCAGCTGGTTATTATGTAGACTTGAATTTTTGTTCTGAAATTTGGACAGGAAGGCCCAAACAGAGCTTCCCAGCTTACCAGGAGTGGAAGCACCATAGGAATACATCAATTATAACTGATGAGCTGCTGGATGCTCAATGTGGACTAACTTGGGAGCTGAAACTCCATGAGGCTCAGTCTTGGGGAGAGGTCAAACACTTGCATGGCTTTTACCTCAAAGTGTCCTACCAGGTACTTAGTGTAAAGAACAGAGAAAAATCTTCTTGTGCTTCTGGTTAGGGAAGGTAATATAACCATTTTTGAAATACTCCAGGGCATTCGGTTGTCTTTAACAAAAAAGTCTTCCCTCAAGGGAAACTATGTTTTTCAGATTCTGATTGATTTGGATAATATCAAAACCTAACCAGTCTTGGAAAAGGTCAATACGTAACTCCACCTTCCTCTATCCTTCCACATGGGGAAACTGATATTCAGTTACATCTCTCTCTAGTATTCTGCCTGACCTAAGTTCAAGTGGGGGCTAGGAAGCACTTGCGAAGTTGATAACTGAGGAGTACAAGTTGCTAAAGGCTGGGACCTAATTGTGATACTAGAGGATGTTTCCCCTCACTCTACACTACCATCAGTTGAATCAGGATCCTGTATGATAACAGGAGATTACAGCAAATTAACTGTTGAACTGTAAACCTCAGACCCTATTTAAGAAGTGGTGTCTAGGAAGACGCAACAATAATAGGGGAGACCAAAACAAGGACATTAGAGGAAATTTCAGCCTTTGACACAAATAGCTACAGCAGACAATAAATGCAGCCTAACTTCTAGTGAGATAAACATAATACCTTACATAAAAGGCCTATTTACAGCTATCAACAAAAAATTACAATGTAATTACAAGCAACAGAACAAGACTCAAATGCGGCAGAGGTTTTGGAATTATCCGATCAGAAATTTAAAAGAACGATGATTAATAGTATGAGGACTCTAACAGGAAAAGTGTACAACATGCAAGAATAAATGAATTTGATAAGCAGAGAGAAGGAATTTCTAGGAAAGAATGAAAAGGTAATGCTAGAAATATAAAATACAGTAATAAAAATTTTAAAAATGTCTTTGATAATTTCATCAGTATACTAGGCGTGTCAGAGGAAAGAGTCAGTAGGCTTGAACATACGTCAATAAAAACTCCCCAAACTGAAGAGCAAAGGGAAAAAAATGGAAAAAAAAAAAAAAGAACAGAATATCCCCAAAGTTCAGGACAACTACAAAAGGCATAACGTTACACATAATGGAAATACCAGAAAAAGAGACAAGAGAGAAAGGAAAAGAAGAAATATTTGAAGTTTAAATAATGACTGATATTTTTCCAAAATTAGTAACAAGCCAAATCACAGATCCAGGAAGTTCAGAGAATACCGTGCATAGTAAATAATAAAACATCCATACATGGGTATATCAAATTCAAAAGCAGAAAATCAAAGACAAAGACAAAATGTTGCCAGAAGCAATAAAGGGGAAAAGGAAACTTAGCTAGAGAGGAACAAGGATAAGTATTACATTAGGCTTCTTTGCAGAAACTATGCAAGCAAGAAGGGGGTGAAATGAAATATTTACAATTTTTGAGGATAAAGGCTCAGGCACCATTCACTCTTCCTTGTTGCAGTAGACACTGGTTGAGATGTCAGGTCTTTCAGCCCCGGAGTTCTGCCTATGTGTGCTGCTATGTTGTAGCCAGGTCAACTCAAAGAGATTCAGGGGCCGGGAGCGGTGGCTCACGCCTGTAATCCCAACACTTTGGGAGGCCAAGGCAGGCGGATCATGAAGTCAAGAGATCGAGACCACCCTGGCCAACATGGTGAAACTCTGTCTCTACTAAAAATACAAAAATTAGCTGGGCGTGGTGGCGTGCGCCTGTAGTCCTAGCTATTCGGGAGGCTGAGGCAGGAGAATTGCTTGAACCTGGGAGGCCGAGGTTGCAGTGAGCCAAGATCGCACCACTGCCCTCCAGCCTGGTGACAGAGTGAGACTCCATCCCCCCTCCAGAAAAAAAATCCATAACTGATCAAAGGTGCTCCAGGTCATTTAAGGGATAGGATTCAAACCCAGCTCTGTCTGATTCTAGAATCTTCACTCATGAGACAAATGCATATTTGCTTGTATGTGAGATAGTTACATACTAGACACACACTTTAAAAATGATAGATTAGGTGGTAGATGGATGGATGGATAGATAGAAGATAGATAGATACATAGATAGATAGACAGACAGACAGATAGATACAAGATATAGAGAGTTACAGGTTTATGAACTAGATAGCCAAGGAATGGAATATCAAGTATATGCGATTTTTGCTTGGCCAGCATATTTTCAAAGATTTTCTGTAAACATACCCAGGCATTTTTCTTTGAGAAACACCCCTACACTATTGAAAGTGGGATATTAGAATACCTATACTTGTCCCTCCTCTTTCTCATACTAGAGTCATGTAGTTTTTTTGGTTCAGTTGTTATTTTATATTTTACATTAAAATTACTTATTTTCTGAGCTTAATTACTATCACTTATTTATTCACTTAGACTTAAATCCTTATTGCTTTATTTGCTCAAAACTATTTCAAGTCTTTGAAATTTTTCATTAGATCTTTATTTTATTTTGCTGGATTATATCCTTTAATCATTTAATCAATCGAAGTTCTGAGGTAGCCTTCTGTGCCTTGTTATTTCTTAGACAATCCTTATTTTTTCTCACTTTCAAGCATAAATTTTTTGTTGGGATATCTCAGAGTTTTTAATATGTTAATGTGCATAGGGGTCTACCAGAAGGCTACGTTTCTAGTGCCTCCTAAACTTAATGGTCCATGAGATCTACTCACTCTGTTTTTGCTCCTCAAAGCATCTAAGAGAACTGGGGTTCAACTGAAACACCTTGGGAAATACCAACATAACCCACTTTGAAAACAGGAGATAATAGTAGAGGTGACTTCTGGCATTTGGTTGGGCTTGGCCAGTGGTAGGAACTGGAGAGTAGGAGGAGAGCGAGGCCAGAGGATTTATATAGGCATGGGTGATTCACCTTCCTATGATTGAAAATAAGAAGTACATATCCTACGCCCACTTTTAATGGGGTTGCTTACTTTATTCTTAATTTATTTAAATTTCTCACAGATTCTGGATATCATACTTTTGTCGGATGAATAGCTGGTATATATTTTCTCCCATTCTAGGTTGTCTGTTTACTCTGTTGATAGTTTCTTTTTGCTGTAAAATAGCCCTTTTGTTTAAGGAGGTCCTATTGGTAAAGTTTTGTTTTTGTTGCAATTGCTCAAAAGAAGACACACATGCAGCCACCAAGCATATGAAAAAATGCTCAACACCACCAATCATTAGAGAAACGCAAGTCCACAATGAGATACCATCTCACACCAGTCAGAGTGATTCTTACTAAAAAGTCAAAAAATAACATGCTGGTCAGGTTTGCAGAGAAAATGGACCACTTATACGCTGCTGATGGGAATGTAAATTAGTTCAGAGACGGTGAAAAGTGGTTTCAAAATTTTTCAAAAAACTTAAAACAGAACTACCATTAGACTCAGCAATCCCATTACTAGCTATAAACCCTCCAAAATATAAATTGTTCTACCATAGAGATGCGTGTATGCATATGCTCATTGCAGAACTATTCACAATAGTAAATACATGGATCAACCTAAATGCTCATCAACAGTGGGCTGGATAAAGAAAATGTGGTACATATACATCATGAAATGCCACATAACCATAAAAAAGAATGAGATCATATCCTTTGCAGCAACATGGATGAAGCTGGAAGCCATTATCCTAAGTGAACTAACACAGAAACGGAAAATAATATACCACTTGTTCTCACTTATAAGTGGGAGCTATACAATGGTTACACATGGACACAAAGGAAAAAGCGATAGACACTGGGGCCTACTTGAGGGTGAAGGATGCAAAAAGTGTGAAGATAAAATACTACCTATTGTATATTATGCTTATTACCTGGGTGATAAAAAATGTGTCCATCAAACCTTCAGGACATGCAATTTACTCATATAACAAACCTGCACATGTACTTGCTGAACTGAAAATAAAAGTTGGAAAGAAAGATGAAACAATAAGTAAACTCAGAGAAGTGAGTCCAGAATTTGTGATGCTTTTATTAAAGAGCATTTTCTGATTCTGGGAGATGTAGTGTGGTATCTAATTGTGGTTTTCATTTTCATTTTCTTGATTACTATTAAGGTTAAACAAAAGATGTTTTTAAATATCTTTCGGGCATTTGGATATTCTCTTTTGTGAAGTGTCTGGACAAGTCTCTTGAACAATTTTCTGTGGAGCTGTCTCTTTTACTTAATGCATACAAGGGTTCTTTATATATTCCAGATATATGTCCTTTCTTAAATATATGTATTAAAAATACCATCTAATCCTCTGTGGGATGTGAATTTTTGCTTTATATGTTTAGGAGGTCTGATATTAGATATGTACACACTTAAAATGATTACATCTTCCTGAAAATTGAACTATTTTTATAAGTAAGAAATAATCCTTTTGTTCATCACTAACATTTTTTGCTCTAAGGTCAGATTTGATAAGTTTTCTGGTTTAGGGTTTGCTTGATGTATTGTTTCTCATCCTTTTATTTTATACTTTTTGTATGCATTAAAATATACCACTTTTAAATAGTATTTCACTTTTGAGTTTTTAAGATTTTGTCTGAAATATTTATACTTTATTACATATATTTATTCACATAGTTAGGATTAAATCTACCATTACACTATTGGCTTTCCTGGAGGAAATGGAAGTTCTAATTCTTATTTAAATTTAATAAATCAAAAGCACATGCTTTAATTTTAAGATTAAAAGAAAACACATAGTAAAAGACTTTATAATTGTTAAATTAACTGGAGGGAGAAATAATGCAATATAGGGGAGATAAAGGTATGAAGCCAGGTTATAAATACAGATTGACTATGATCTAGGTGGGAGCAAGTCCTCAGCTTCTCTAGACTAAGGTGACCTCTGTGTCTTCATCATCAGAATCCCAGCTCTATAGTGTGAACTCAAGACTTTCATTTAATGATCAATTCCATAATCTTCTCTGCTTTTTTCTTTTCCTTTATACCCTGTTAATTGAGAGTTAGATGTGATTCTTGTCTCTTTCCTGTTTTTTTTTTGTTTTTGTTTTTGTTGTTGTTGTTGTTTTTGACACAGAGTCTCACTCTGTTGCCCAGGCTGGAGTGCAGTGGCGCGATCTCGGCTCACTGCAAGCTCTACCTCCTGGGTTCACGCCATTCTCCTGCCTCAGCCTCCCGAACAGGTGCCCACCACCACACCCAGCTAATTTTTTTGTATTTTTAGTAGAGGTGGGGTTTTACCCTGTTAGCCATCTTTCCTGTTTTTTACTCAGAGCTGGCACTCACATTCTGTATACTTATCTACAGCAGAACCATAATTTTGCTCATAAAACAGTTCTCATATTTTGTTTTTGGAATAAACACCTTGTTATGTGATGCCTGGGTGAGGGAAAGAGGATCAATTGGCCCAGTTTTCCATCATAATTTAAAAAAGCAATTACCCTGACAACTGCTCAGGGCTCCAACCTCCTCCCCTGCTGCTTATAGTTTTGTCACTGAACTTGAGCTCTTTCTGATTTGCTCTTATTTGCATAGTAGTTAGTTTTGTTAAATGCTTACTTTGAGGTAGGGTGATTTTATTATAAATAAATATATATATATTTCTCTGTCGAATTTCATGTTATTGTTCTCTTGAAATTGTTATCTACTAATAATAACCTGATAATGTCTCATTTCACACCATATGGAGTGGGAGGGGAGACTGATGCCTGTCCTTAGTCTAGAATTTCAACCTCTCTTAGGAAGTCATGAAACTCTGTACCCTTGTCTTCTGCAATGCCACACTTTCCAATCTTGCCTGCTGTCTTCCTTACCCTCTTTTTCATAATCCTCTAGGAACTCTTATTTCTGATATACTATTTCTATCCTCTAGAAAAAGGGTTTGACATTTTCTTCCTCCACCCACAAGCCTGGGTGACCTCATCCCTCTGGATGAAGAGTGGTTGGGTTTACCTCCACAGCCATGGTCTCATTCCTAGCTCCTGCCAGTTATCCAATTCTTGTCAACTTTGTTTGAAGGTGCCTACACAACTCTGATTAAATACATTCAAAATTTTACTCTTTGTTCCTGTAGTTCTGTCCTGGTTCATGTCTATTGCCTTACTGAATGGCTCTGTCTCTCATTCAGTTTCCTAACCTGGAATCTGAGTGTCATCCTTTTTTTTTTTCTCCTGATTTACATATTCATTATACCAACAAGTACTGTCATTTCTCATTCCTAAACAGCTTTCAAATCCATTCATTCTCTCCAACTTCACTAGCATCACAGGTAGTTCAGGTAACCATCATCCCTTCCCTAGAGAACTGCCTCTACCTTGAGCCTAACTCTCTAATTTTATTATTATTTATCCCTGTTGTTTGAAACCAGGACAATATTTCTGAAATATAATCTATTTTAATTTTGAGAACTATAATTTCAGATTATAGACCACATAGTTTTTGGAATTAGGCAAAACTGGATTTCGATCTCACCTATACCAGCTATAGGAGTATCTCTGAGTTTCAGTTTCTTCTGAAAAATGGAAATAATAATGTTACCTTCCTTCATTCGCCTTCCATTTGTGCGTCTTTTGCTCATTCATCTTGTCTCCAATTAGATGTTCCCTTATCTAGGAAGTCTCCTCTGCCTACCCAATGTTGGCTTCATTGATCCTTCTATGAGCTCTCTTAGGATACCCAACTTTACCTTGCAGATCACTGATCATAATGGCTTGTAATGATTTATTTGCTCATCTGTGTTGTCACTTTACCTTGCAGATAACTGATTGTAATGGATTGTAGTGATTTATTTACTGGTCTGTTTTTCCAAGTAGTCTACAAACTCTTTGAGTGAAAATTATTTTTTACCATTTTATCAGAAGCACATGGCACACTGCTTGGCTTATAATAGTTTTTCTTTATCTTTTTTTTTTTTTTTTTGAGACGGAGTCCTGCTCTGTCACCCAGGCTGGGGTGCAGTGGCTGGATCTCAGCTCACTGCAAGCTCTGCCTCCCGGGTTTACGCCATTCTCCTGCCTCAGCCTCCCGAGTAGCTGGGACTACAGGCGCCCGTCACCTTGCCCGGCTAGTTCTTTGTATTTTTTTAGTAGAGACAGGGTTTCACCATGTTAGCCAGGATGATCTCGATCTCCTGACCTCGTGATCTGCCCGTCTCGGCCTCCCTATAATAGTTTTTCTAAGGAAAATGCTGAATGAATGAAAACTGCACGCCACTTTGCTTTCCTCCTCCATGTAAAGTAAACATTATTTTATTTTATAAATGAATCGTAGGTTCAGGAGATTAACAAGATCATGCAAGAAATGATTGTCATTGGTTTTATCTTAGTCAAAGGCCAGCTGGTTCTATGATACCAGCTGCTTCCTTCACTTAGAAACGTGTTGTTTTATTGCCATACAACCAACTTGTTGCCATTGTATGGCCACTCATGATGAATCTCTAAAGGTGGAAATTCATGTAAATAAAACATTTAAGCTGTGTATGTTAAGGTTGGTGCAAAAGTAATTGTGATTTTGGCCATAAAATAATGGCAAAAACCGCAATTACTTTTGCACCAACCTAATAAAATAGTAATAGTAGCTCAACCTAATAAAATAGTAATAGAAGACTATGGAAATGTGTGAAGCTGTGAAAGGGGGTATTTATAAAATACCATTTACTTGGCTTGTGTATATAATGACCTCTGAAGAGGGTCTTGCATACAGTAAATCCTCTACCACTGATACCCACAGTAATTAGTAGTATTATTTTCATAGGAAAGACTGTATCAGGCAGCCACTGCTTTTTCAGCAAAATTCAAAATAGGCATCCGTACCCATATTGGGAACACAAAATCAGTTAATGCTTCCGATATAAAAGAGGAACTAGTTGTGTGTCTCAGAAATTCTCAGCACAGCCTTTAAGGTTCCAAACATCTGCTAGAAGAGGAATGCAGATTTAAACTGAGTGAGGTGTGGAGTGGTGGAAGCTGACTGGGTCTGGACCAAAGAACTTCGAGGAACTTGCCCTGAGCCCTGCACGCATCAGACCTACAGCAGACATTGCAGGCCTGAAGAAAGGTAGGTCCAGGGACTTGCCTTCCTAGGCTTTCGGGCTGATGGTTTGGTTCACTTCCTGGGTTTAGGATTTCTGGGAGTGGAATGAGAAAAAAAATGAGGCCAGTTCCATGACACAAGCTGGTAGTCAGGGTTGGGGTGGGTTGAGTGCACCTTTAAATGTGCATTTGGTGAGGGTTGTGGTTGGATGAGAACAGTCTTTGCTACAGTTGATGGGAGTTAGAAAAGCCTCCTCAAGGCTGACGTTGGAGGCTGCATAAGGTTGTTTAGTTACTTTTGTCCCCTAAGTCCTCAGAATACCAAAACACTGAAAGCAATATTTTACACTTTTGACTAGTTACCTCATCTATTGTTAATGCCCTTCCTCCATGGTCTTTATTCTCTGTGTCTGACTGGTTATTTTTATAATTCAGGATTTAAGAACAGATGTATTGCATGCAGAATTTCGTGTACATGGAGTAGGGCACAGGCAGGGTCCCCAGCCTTGTACATTTAGATGGGCTATAACCTGACCTAGTTCTCCACTGGTCTTTGGCACTCTTCATGGGGCACCCAGGCAATAAACTGAGGCCGCTCATGATAAAATCTACTAATGAAAAATGTCTTGTAGACTTTTAGCATTCTTAGGATAAGAAAGAAGCTTGTAAGTAGTCGTGGCCATTGTAATCTTTCCCCAGATGAAGTAAATGAAACCCAGAAAAGGGAAATAATGTACCCAGAATCACACAAGTTAATAAAAGGGCTGGGAGCAAACAAACAAACAAACAAAAAAGAATTCTTGGTTCCTAGTCCAGGCCTTTTCGCTTCCCGTGCCACAATTTCTGCATCCCCATCATCCTCCTAAAAACTATCCAGATTCAGGCCTCATTTTGGGTTTCTAGTCTATTTGATAATTTTGCCAAGAAAAAGGGGAGTGTACCACTCTCCTCATGCTCTTCCTTGTGATTGTGATTGTGACCCATGAAGGGGATGGTGACATAAAAATGAGGAAACAAGAGACTGGTGGTGCTGCTGATCCACAAAGAGACTGGGGCCAATCAAAGAGGGAAGGGTGGTCTAGATTCCCTCACCTCTTTTTTTTGTTGTTGTTGTTGAGACGGAGTCTCGCTCTGTCGCCCAGGCTGGAGTGCAGTGGCGCATCTCGGCTCACTGCAAGCTCCACCTCCCGGGTTCACACCATTCTCATGCCTCAGCCTCCCAAGTAGCTGGGACTACAGGTGCCCGCCACCGCGCCTGGCTAATTTTTTGTATTTTTAGTAGACACAGGGTTTCACCAAGTTAGCCAGGATGGTCTCCATCTCCTGACCTTGTGATCTGCCTGCCTCGGCCTCCCAAAGTGCTGGGATTACAGGCGTGAGCCACTACACCTGGCCTCCCTCACCTCTTTATCCGGGGAGCAGGGAAGACATTGTAGTTGTCAAGAGCCTGATGCATATAGGTGATGGGACAAAACCAAGGTTTCGATTCTTCTCCAACCCGGAAGAAATGTCCCTCATATGTATCCAATATTCTCAGCAGTTTAAAAAAAATTGAATAGAGAGAAGTTAAGCCCTGGATGGTAAACAAATGTTTTTGTCCTTGGGGACTTTATGGGCTGTAGATAATTAACACAAGGATTTCTGTGGTGGAAAAAGAGGAGGCAGTTATATGAATTTATGGCCAGAGTTTCTTAGAATGACAAAGCACCAGCCTTGAAGGACCAGAACCTGACCTATGTTACCAAAGAATTATGGGAAAGCATAAGAGTCAGTTATAAGCTTTGCTTTGATATAATGGCTCTGCCCTCGAGGAAGCTTACAGTCTTGACAGAGAGGCACTAAACACAGAGAGAGAACCACCAGTGTGTTTGATAAGACAGACCCAACATGTCCTAAATTCTCAGTCTGAAGGTGTGTGTGCCTGAGAGATTGAGGCAGAGGTTCTTTTACATTAAAGAAGAATAAAGTACACATTTAGATGGACTAAGAAGAATCATCTTTAGTCACTTTCCAAATAACTTTGACTTTTGCAATGTAGGAGGACCATAACACAGCTTTCTTAAACCCTTAGTTACCATCATAGGTTGAGTAATCCACGTGTGGGCAATGGTGGGGAAGTGGGGGGAATAGAGTCTGAGAGAAGATAGAGACTATACAATGCTGTTCGTGTGTGAGAAGATTAGATGATGTGGTGGGTTTGTTTTTGTTCTTACAAGGTGGTCACAGGAGGGGTGGAACATTCCTGCAAATGGGTTCAATATATGCAAACGTCTCAATATAAGAATGAAATCACTTCTTTGAACAACTTAAATAAGTCAAATATACTTGGGGCTTTAAAACTTAAAAGGAGAGAGATTTGAGGTAAGACTACAACAACAGATTTGTGCTGAAGTAGCAGAGGTTTTGTTATCAACATTAAAAATTTTAACTCTATGCTAAGGGTGGTGAAATGTAAAAGAAGGCTTTTAAAGGGGAGGGTGACTCACTTGATTTTATATTTGATCATTCTGGCTACAACATCAGGGGGGGATTGAATATCCAAAGCCACAAATGGACACAGGGAACATTCAGAGGCTATAACGAATACTTCTGATGAAAATAGGATAATGGCTTGCCTTGAGAAGATAAGAGAAATACACAGAGTTGAAAAATGGTTGTGTAGGATTAAAATGAGATTGACTGAACATAGAGGGTAGGCAACAGAAGGAACGAATGACAAACTACCAGATATTTTTGAGACAGGGTCTCACTGTGTTGCCCAGGCTGGAGTACACTGGCGCCATTGTGGCTTACTCCAGCCTCGACCTCAGCCTCCTGAGTAGCCGGGATTACAGGTGCCCACCACCACACCCGGCTAATTTTTGTGTTTTGTGTAGAGATGGGGTTTCACCATGTTCCCCAGTCTGTTCTCGAACTCCTGGGCTCCAACAATCCTCCCACCTTCGTCTCCCATAGTGCTGGGATTACAGGAGTGAGTCACAATGCCCGACTTTAAACTTCCAGATTTTTAACATGGATAGTGTAGTTAATTGCTGGGCCTTCCACCAAGAAAGGACACTTGCACTCCCATAGCATTAGGGTTCCTGTTCCCTTTAGCTCTTGCCACTCTCGATTAGGGACTACTTGCAGGGCTCTGAAATAATCTCCACATACTGTTCCTTGCGCCACCTTACTTTTTTGAAAGAGAAATTTTGAGGAAGACTGGATGTCTTCTATTTAGGTCTTCTAAGGTTTGAAATAAAAGTTACCTCTTCTCCCTTCTGGAACAAGTAGGTAAATTGTCAGTTTCTGGGTTTTATTAGAATGACTTTAAATTAAGCCCAGAGAAGAACAATTGCCTTAAGTGTAACAGAATCTAAGGATGTGGATTAAACGTAAGACCAAAAATAAGACCTATTTTATTTTAGCCATATGCTCCAAATCTAAATTTTGTGTTCTGTCCAGGGAGTGCTAAAAGGGTGTACATAGGTCTGAATATACCTACTCCATAGCATATATACGTAACCCATCTCCCAAATTCCATTACCATTGGAACAGAGACTGCAAGAGGAAGAGGAGGGCCTCTTGGCCCACCTCTATGTAGTCTTGTACCTAACTTATTCCAAATTGGGTGGTTTCCTCCTTTTAGCTATTATAGATAATGCTGCTAAGAAAATTAACTGTACAAGTTTTTGTGCAAACAAAAGAGATCTTCTATTCACCAGACTATTGTAGTGGATCCCCTTAAGCAAAGGAGTTCTGGAATTACAGCACCTGGATTTAAATTTTGGCCCTGCCACTGTTTACTCAAGTTACTTAATCTTGTGTTTCTATAATTCTGCCCTATGAATAATAGAGTATATCTCTCAGAGGAATTTAATGATGAAATAACACATACAAAACATTTAGACCAGTGCATGTCACTTAATAAATGCTAAGTACATATTAACTGTTATTATTGATATTCCTACGATCACTTACTCATTTCTGGCTTGAAGTATAAAACATAAACTTCCTTTAACACTTCCTGCCACTCAAAGGCATGCTAGACAGGGACTTTATTCCTGTCATGACCCTGCTCCAACCTGCTCCTGTCTTGGGGCAAGTGGAAAAGCAGATAAGAGGGGTCTATATAATTGGAGAGAGTATGTTATTCATGGTACTGTGTTGTCAGATGTTGACACTTCCTCTCTTTTGCAGTTTGTCTCAAAGACTGGTCAGAAGAGTCAGGATTGTCCTCTTTTTTTTTGCTCTCATGGAACAAATTAGATACAAGACTATGCAGAGGTGGACCAAGAGGCTCTCCTCTTCCTCTTGCAGTCTCTGTTCGAATGATAATGGAGTTTATGAGGCGGGTTACATTTACATGCTATGGAGTAAGTACATTCAGACCTATATGAACACTTTAGCATCCTCTGAGCAGAACACAAAATTTAGATATGGAGCACAGGGGTAAAAAAATAGCAGGCCTTATTTTTGGTCTTAAATCTAATTTGTACTCTCAAATTTTGTTAAACATTGGAGAATTGTCCCCCTCTGGGCTTAATTTAAAGTCATTCTAATAAAGCCCACAAAATAACAATTTACCAACTGTCCCAGAAGGGAGAAGAGGTAATATTTATTTCAAATGTTAGAAGACCTAAATAGAAGATACTCAGCCTTCCTTAAAATTTCTCTTTCAAAAAAGTAAGGTGGCACAGGAAAAGTATGTGGAAATTATTTCAGAACCCTACAAGCAGCCCCTAATCAAGAGTGGCAAGAACTAAACGTAACAGGAACCCTAAGAGGGCTATGGGACTGCAAGTGTCCTTTCTTGGTGGAAGGCTCAGCAATTAACTACATTGTCTGTGTTAAAAATCTGGAAGTTTAAGTTTGGGCACGGTGGCTCACTCCTGTAATCCAAGCACTATAGGAGGCTGAGACAGGAAGATCACTTGAGCCCTGGAGTTTGAGACCAGCCTGGGTAACATGGAGAAACCCCATTTCTACAAAAAATACAAAAATTAGCTGGGTGTGGTGGCACATGCCTGTAATCCCAGCTATTTGGGTGGCTGAATTCGAGGCTGCAGTGAGCTGTGATAGTGCCAGTGTACTCCAGCCTGGGCAACAGAGTGAGACCCTGTCTCAAAAAAGTCTGGTAGTTTGTTATTAATGATTTCTATTACCTACCCTCTATGCTCAGTCAATCATGAAATGATGACCTTCTTTGCCTCTTTTGACAGTTTTTGACTTGAAGTTTATTTTACGTGACCTAAGTATGGATAATTATTCTCTTTAGGCTACTATTTGCATGGAATAGTCCATCCCTTAACTTTCAGCCTATGTTTCTTCTTAAGGCTAAAGTGAGTCTCTTACAGCATTTAGTTAGATGTTGTTTTTTAAAAATTTTCCAGCCACTCAATGGCTTTTGTTCAAAGAATTTAATTCATTTGTATTTAAGGTTAGCGTTAATAGATAAGGATTTCCTCATGCCGTTTTATTATTTGGGGGAGGTTGTTTTTGTAGACCTTTGTTTCTTTCTTGCTCTCTTGTCTACCTTTGTGATTTGGTAATTTTATGAAGTGCTAAGTTTTGAGTTCTTTAACATTTGTGTATCTGCTGTAGTTCTTTGCCTTGTAGTCATCATTAGGCTTACATAAAACATCTCATAGTTATATAAATTGACTATTTTATGGTGACAGTAACAATGTTTATTGAAACAAGAACTCTAGACTTGTACTGTCCTCCCACGAAACTAAATTTTTGGTATCTTTGTTTTCTACTGCTGTAAAAGACCACTGAAGACTGGGTAATTTACTATAAAATTGTATTTCACTTATAGCTCTAGAGGCTGGGAAGTCTAAGGGCAGGCATGGTGTAAACCTCTGGTGAGGGTAATCCCATGAAGGAAGGTGGAAGTGAGCGTACAAAGCAGAGAGAAAGATGGGGCCAAATTTATTCTTTTATCAGGAGTCCACTCCTGTGATAACTAACCCTCTCCAATGATAATAACATTCATCCATTCATGCAGGTAGGGGTGTCCTGATGTAATTACCTCTTGAATTAACTCTGGAAGGTTCCACCTCTTAATACTGTTACAATGGCAGTTAAGTTGTCACATGAGTTTTAGAGGGGACATTGAAACCATAGCATTTCATCCACAGCCCTCCAAAACTCATGTTCTTCTCACATACAAGATGCAATAATTCTGTCTCAATAGGCTCAAAGTTTTTACCCATTCCAGCATCGACTCTAAAGTCCTAAGTCCAGAGTCACATCAGAAGCAGATATGGATGAGACTCAAGGTATGATTTATCGGGAGGCAAATGTTTCCAGCTGTCAGCCTGTGAAATCAAAACAAGTGATTTGTCTTCAAAATATAATGGTGGGACAGGTACAGAATAGACTCTCTCAGTTCAAAAGAAAGAACTAGGCAAGAAAAAGGCATAACTGGTTTCAAGTGAGTCCAAAACCCAACAGAGAAAACAGCATTAAGCTTTAAATCTGGAGAATAATTTCCTTTGACTCCATGTCCTGAATCCTGGGAATGCTGACTGGGGCCCTCAGACAGCCCTGCTTGCATATCTTTGCTGGGCTCAGTCCATGCTTCAGCTCTGTTAGGCTGGAGTTGCATGCTAGTGGTCTTATAGTTCTGAGATCTCAAAGGTAGCCTCACTCCCATGGCTCCACCAGGCATATTCCTAACTGTGACTCTCTGTGTTGGCTCTGACCCCATATTTCCACTCAGCATTGCCCTGATGGAGGCTCTTTGAAGTGACTCCACTCCCATAGCTGTTTGTGACATCCTTTGATCCTAGGTGGAGAAAGCCATGCCCCTACAGCCCTTGCAGTCTGTAAGCCTGTAACACCACATAGTTAACACCACATGGTTGCCATCGAGGTTGACAGCTTGTACTTTTTGCACTATAATAGTGGCTGTGGAGCTGGGGTCCTAGGCTCAGGGTCTTGCAAAACTACTGTGGCAGAGGTTCACTCACCGAGGCATGGGTGGATGCAGATTACCCACAAAGATGAGGCTGTGACTCTGAGGCATACCTCAGCAACTCAAGCCCATGGGGCAGGGATGGAACAGTTACTGATGCTGGGGTCAGTGTATAACACCAGCATGGCTCCAGGGCAAGAGGGGGGCTCTGGAGGCTTGAGCTCTGGGGAGCAGGTTACAGTCGAAATTTTGGTTCCAGAGCCAATAGGGCACTGCGGCAACTCCAACCCTGGGGGACGGAGTGCCACATAGTGGTAACTCTAGACCCTGAGATGTTAGGGCATGGCAATATCCCAGGCTGTGTAAGGCTGGATGTAGTAGCAGCAAGGCCTCAGGAATGACTAGGCCTGTCTGTGGCTTCGTCATTGGGTTTTTTGAAGCAGTACAGAAATGACCCCCTGGAGAGCCAGGGTTTCTCAGAAGCTTGGACTCCAGGAAATTAGTCAGTTCCAGGGAGGTAGGGCACTGCAGTTATTTTGCCTGGATTGTTGGGTGACACAGCTCAATCAAAGCTATGTGTCCTCAGAGAGTGAGACACAGTTTCAGCTTGAGTTTGGAGGGGCAGAATGCACCAGCGACTAAGATGGGGGCATGGAGCAGTTCCATGGCAGCCTGGCCTCGGCAGGTAGAGAGTGGACAGCAGCAGTTTGGCTTAGGTATGGCTACCAGGTGTGTGTGGTATAGTGGTGGTTAAGCCTCAGAGATGGAGGGGTGCAAATGGCTACTCATTCCTGAAGCAGAATGCACTCTAGCAGTGATTCACTTCCAAGAAGGGGCAGTACAGTAGCAGTTCAGGCCATGGAGGCCACCTCTGGAATAGGACAGACATGTGGACTTCAGGTAGCTCCATCAGCTGAACTCAGAGCCTGTGAAGACTCTAAGTTTCTTCAGTAGTAAGATTACAGGTGTCCATGGTGTTGATGCGAGCTGCTGAGGTCCTCTCACTTACCTTTTCCCTGCAGGAAGAAGGCCCTCCTGACTCAGAGCTGGTCCTAACTGGGGGAAAGGTGGTGGAAGAAAGGTGTTTTTTCTCCTTCTTCATGCAGCCATCCTGGGTTTCTATGATCTACAAGATTTCTGCTACTCCTTTGGTGTTTTCAAGTGCTCTTCTTTAATTATTTTGGTTGGAATGCAGTTGTTTATTCATTGTTTTGGGGAGTGTGTGTATGTATGTGTGTGTGTGTATTGATGATGATGAGGGTTAGGAACTTCTAGTTGGCCTTCTTGGTGACATTCTTTAGAATTCTAATCAGACATATTCTAGACCTTTTAATTCTACTCTTCTAATCTTTTAACCTCTCTTCTATTATGATCATTTTCTTGTTTCTCTACAGAATTCTTGGTGATTTCTTCAAATTTTTCTTCCAGTTGACTAATTCTATTTTCAGCTATTCCTTGTTATTTAACACATTGACCAATTGTTTTCTGTCAACACTATTTTATATTTGAAATTTATTTGAGATTATGTTCCAAATATGTCCTGTCACTCTATGTGCTTTATCTTTGACTTCATTTTTGTGATTTAATTTTCATTTAAATAAGTTATCTGTACTCTTTACATATTCTATATGTGATAATATAAACAGGTGCTCCTAATCTGTGGGACTTCTTGGAGGCTTGTATCAAGGATATCTACACTTCCTTCTTTATGGACTCCAATGTAGGACTTATTCAGAGACTGATTGCTTTCTAAATATGTGGCTTTTTGGTGGGATTTCTCCTTTACTACTGACTTTGATGATTCTCAGAACTATACTTTTCCAGGGAAGTGACAGTTATCAACTGATGTATTTAATTCCCAGGATTGTAAACAATAATTTATGTTGTACACCTCGGGGGGCCTCTCATCTCTGATAACTATGCTCTGAAATCTGCGGCCATGGTGTCCTGTTTCTTTCATACTCTCGCTACACTTCTCTCCAAATGTATCCTCATGTAATCTTTGTTTTTAATACTCATTTCACCTGATTTATAGAAATGTTAGTTGTTTCACACTTTCATAAAAAAAACGGAGTTCTAATTCTGTTTGTCCAAATTGTTTTTGGAACTTTTCTAAAAGTGATAAGAATAAGAACATTGACTTTTTGGTTACATTCTTATATTTAATTCCTTATCTTAACTACTTCAGTCATATTTACATTATATATTTCTTATTTATTATATTTGTCCTTTTTTAAAAGAAATTCTTATTTTATAATTTGTAATTTTGTACTTTTAATTTTACTATTTTTCATAATTTTAAGTATATACATTACTAAAGTTAAATTCATGTTCTAAATGATTAATCTTTTCATTTTAACTTTTCTCCTCTTTCTCTGAAATTCACTCTCCTTCTTCTGACTTTAATCAGTTTTATTGTTAGATAGTTAATAATTTATTTCCTTTGATGTATTAAAAATAAATACAAGATGATAATTTTTTCAGAGAAATCTTAATTTTTTTCTCACCATAGTAAATTTGGAGTACAACAATTTTTTTTTCATTTATGTTACCAATAAAAGGGCACACATCTCCAAACTTGAGACTTTTATAGGGGTTCAATGAAGCATAAATGATATCAAAATTAACTATTACTTCAAGGATATTAGCAAGCTTCATTTCCCTAAAAATTATGGAAGTGGATCATGAAACACCTGAATATGAATTCAAATACATAGATAAAAATTTCCATGTGACTTTAGCATATCTCGACATGACTTGGTTGGAGTTATTACACTGAGGACAGAAAGAAGTATAAGGGTAATATGTTTGTGCTTAGATTCTCAAAAAATGATTTGATGGGTCCTTGCTGTGTACCAGCAAGTTAGGATTTAAAGCAACGTAATAGGACAAGAGATTTAGATTTGTGGTGCCAAGAATATGACTCAGAGCCATTAGTTTCATTACCAAATTTCAAAGTTTGTGGGACAAAATACAAGGTTACATAAGTCACACCCAGCAAGGATGAACATAGGAAGATTTTTCAGCCCTGTGAATTTAACTGTGCTCTGATTAGAAAAGGAGGAACTATACAATACTATACAATAAATTGGAAGGCAGATGAGTTTGTGTACTTTATTGCTGTTATAAAAGTAATCCTTTGGCCGGGCACGGTGGCTTACACCTGTAATCCCAGCACTTTGGGAGGCCAAGGTGGGCAGATCACGAGGGCAGGAGATGGAGACCATCCTGGCCAACATGGGGAAACCCTGTCTCTACTAAAAATACAAAAATCAGTTGTGCATGGTGGCGTGCGCCTGTAGTAACAGCTACTCAGGAGGCTGAGGCAGGAGAATCATTTGAACACAGGAGGCAAAGGTTGAAGTGTGACGAGATCGTGCCACTGCATTCCAGCCTGGCAATAGAGCGATACTTCATCTCAACAAAAAAGTAATCCTTCGTGGGGAAGTGGCTGTAATCAAGGGACTAGGCAGTAAGAGGGATAGAAATAAAATCGGAGCAGACTTGGAATGGAACTTAAATACATTTCTCTAATTTTAGAGGTCCAACAGGTTTACCTCGTTTCTGTCAACATGTCCCTCTCTGCGGGACTTTCTAGCATCTTGATATCATATGACATATAGTTTCTCCCCCTGCCCCACCCTTAATGTGTTGCCTGTTCCACTTCCCTGGCTCTAACAGCTATTATGATATGGGAAGGGAATGTAGACCAGATTTTGTCCTTAGGGAGGAACCTGCCCCAAAGTGTCATGTCCTCCTTTGTCATTTCCAGGACATCATACTAAATTACACTTCTTATTGTAGCACCTTTTCTGCTGCCATGACAACCATGCGAGGAATGGAACAGGCCATGCCAGGAGCCGGCCCTGGTGTGCCCCAGCTGGGAAACATGGCTGTCGTACATTCACCTATGTGGAAAGGATTGCAAGAGAAGTTCTTGAAGGGGGAACCCAAAGTCCTTGGGGTAAGTTGCAAATCTAGCTGAAGACCAATGGTGTTGTAATCTCATATTTCGTAAGACCTAATGCCAAATACACTGTCCCACTAACCTCATAATATAACAGCCAACCCTTGCAACATCAGTATTTACTTTTCATGCTCTTCATCTGAAAAACTATATAGTATTCTATCACGACGTGCTTCCAGTTGAGTTATATTTGAAATATATTGACTTCAGATCTATTCTAGGGTTGTGGGTCATCCATGATAATTGTATTTAAACTCAGCATGGAAGAGCAGTAAAATAAAAGGCCACCTATGCACTACTAGCTGACGTCCCCTTTATAGGCCCTCCTGAATAGCTGACAGATGCATATTGCTACTATTTCTTTCTGGAACCTTTTCTTAGCCCCCTGCTCAGAGGATGAAAAATCTATTCTCTGAGCATTTTTATCTGGAGTCTCAGATGAGCATGCCTAAAAGAAATGAAGGATTAAAAGAATGACAGAATAGTGCAGGTGGAAGGACATTAAATATAGGTTTATCACTAGCCCAAGTTTCAAATGGGAAAATGTCACTGTGGATATTTTGGATCCTTTTTTCACATTATTCATTTTTTGGAGGGTGGGGGAAATATAGCTATTTCTCATAAACTATGTTATTTATGTTGGCACTTACTAGGTTTATTTATTTATTTTTACTTTTTGAGATGGAGTCTCGCTGTGTCACCCAGGCTGGAGTACAGTGGCACAATCTCGGCTCACTGCAACCTCTGTCTTCTGGGTTCAAGCAAGTCTCCTGCCTCAGCCTCCTGAGTAGTTAGGGATTACAGGCATGAGCCACCACGCGCAGCTGATTTTTGTATTTTTAATAGAGACGGAGTTTCACTATGTTGGTCAGGCTGGTCTCGAACTCCTGACCTCATGATCTGCCCACCTCAGCCTCCCAAAGTGGGTTTATTTTTTAATGTATGAATAATTATTTTAAAATATACTGTATGTTTTAGAGACATTTTAGGCTTAAAGAAAAATTGAGAGCAAAGCACAGGTATATCCCATATGCCCCTTGCTGCCACACATGCATAGCTTTTTAATTATCAGCCTCCCACCAGAGTGTAACCTTTGTACCACCTGATGAACTACATGGACACATCATTACTAAAAGTACACAAATCACAATGGGATTCATTCTCTGTGTTGTGTGTTCTATGAGTTTTAACAAAGGTATAGCGACAGGAATCTACCTTTATAGTATCATATACTATCCCACTAATCCCTGGCAACCACTAATCTTTTATTGTCTTCATAGTTTGCCTTTTCCAGAAAGTCAAACAGTTGGAATTGTACAATAGGTGTTTTGTTTTTTTTTAGGTTGCATTCCTTCACCTAAAATCATGCATTTACATTTCCTCCATGTTTTCTTGTGACTTGACAGTTCATTTACTTTTAGTAGTAATATTTCATTGTCTAGAGGTACCACAGTTTATTTATGCATTCACCTCAAAGAACATCTTGATGGCTTCCGAACTTTGGCTATTAGTTGCTATAGCGTTATATTTATTTATATTTATATTATAGCGTTATTTATATTATAACGTTGCTATAAATATCTGTGTGGCAGGTTATGTGTGGATATAAGTTTTCAACTCACTTGGGTAAGTATGATTACTATACTGTAGGTAATAGTATGTTTAGTGTTGTAAGAAACCGTCATACTGTCTTCCATGTGACTTTGCCATTTTGAATATTTCAATCAACACTCAATGAGTTCCTGCTGTTCTACATAATCTCCAGCAGTTGGTAGTGTCAGTGTTCTGAATTTTTACCATTCTAACAGGTGCTAGTGGAC
This sequence comes from Trachypithecus francoisi, assembly GCF_009764315.1. Lineage (NCBI taxonomy): Eukaryota > Metazoa > Chordata > Mammalia > Primates > Cercopithecidae > Trachypithecus > Trachypithecus francoisi. The sequence continues at coordinate 13,587,138 of NW_022681473.1, read as the reverse complement.
TCTCATTATCATTTTAATTTGCATTTCCCTTGTGACATAAGATGTGGACTATCTTTTCACACGTCTCTTTACCATCTCTGTATCTTCTTTCATAAGGTGTCTTGTTAAATTCTTTGGCACATTTTTAAACGAGGACATTTATGTTCTTATTGTTAAGTTCTAAGTTTGTTGTATATTTTGGATAACGATCCTTTGTCAGATATGACTCTTGCAAATATCTTCTCCCAGTCTGATTTGTCTTTTCATCTCTTGACAATGTCTTCTGCAGAGCAGAATTTTTTAATTTTAAGAAAATTAAGATGATTTATTCTGTATTTCATGGTTTGTGCCTTTGGTATTGTATTGACAAATTCATCACCAAACCCAAGGTCATCTAGATTTCGGCCTATGTTCTGTTAGGAGTTTTATAGTTTTTAGTTTAATATTTATGTCTGTGATTCATTTTGAGTTAATTTTTATGAAAAATAAAAGGTATGTGTCTAAGCTTTATTTTTACTTATGGATATCAAGTTTTAAGTACGATTTTTTAAAAAGACTATCTTTTTCTTTCATTGTATTACTTTGGCTCATTACCAAAGATCACTTGACTATATTTGTGTGGCTATCTCTAGGCTTTCTACTCTATTACATTGATCTATTTGTCATTTCTTTGCCAATACCACACAGCCCTGATTTATAGTATGTCCTAAAATTGGGTAGTATTAGTCTTAAAACTCCTTCTTCTTCTTCAAGATCATGTTTGCTATTCTAAGCTTTTTTGCCATTCCTTATAAATTTTAGAGTCAGTTTATCAATATATACAAAATAACTTGCTAGGGTTTTAATGGAGATTGCATTAAATCTACTGATCAAGTTGGGAAGAACTAACATTTTGACAATGTTGAGTCTTCCTATCCGTAGACATGGAATATCTCTCCATTTACTTAGTTAATTATTTTATCAAAGCTTGTAGTTTCTTATAGATTTTGTAAATATTTTGTTAGATTTACACCTAAAAAATACCAAATACCAATACCTAAATATTTAATTTTTAGAAGTGCTACTAATTTAAATGGCATTATGTTTTTAATTTCAAATTTCACTTATTCATTATAAGTACATAAGAAAGTAATTGTCTCTTATGTATTAATCTTGTATACTATAAGCCTAATATCATCATTTGTTAGTTCCAGGAATTTTTGGTTGCTTCTTTCAGATTTTCTATACAGACATCATGTCTTTTGGGAACAAGGCAGTTTTATTTTTCCCTGACCAATCTATATACCTTTATTTCCTTTTTGTGTCTTACTGTTTCTGTTATGACTTCCTGTACAATGTTAAAAGGAGTAGTGACAGGGCTCATCCCTGCCTTGTTCCTGATCTTAGTGAGTCAACTTTGAGTTTCTCCAGTAAGTATGAAGTTCGCTGCAGGTTTTTATAAATATTCTTTATCAACCTGAAGAAGTTCTCCTCTATTGATAGGTTTTTCAAGTGTTTTTATAATAAACAGGCATTGGATTTTGTTCAATATTTTTTCTGCATCTGTTAATACAATCATGTGATTTCTCTTCTTTAGCCTGTTGATGTGATGAATACATTAATCGGTTTTTCAACGTATAGTCAGACTTGCATACCTGGGATAAATCCCAAGTGGTGATGCTACACAATTTTTTTAATGCATTGCTAGATTTAGTTTGCAAATATTTTGTTGAGGATTTTTGCATATTTGTTCATCAAAGATGTTGGTCTGTAGTTTTCTTTTCTTGTAAAGTTTTTGCGTGGTTTTTTGGCAGATGGTAGTGCTAGCTTCGTAGAATTAGCTAAGGAGTATTTCCTCTGTTTCTATTTTCTGTAAATAATTGGTATAATTTATTTCTTAAGTGTCTGGTAGAATTCACCACTGAGCCCTTCTAGGTCTGATGCTTTCTGTTTTGGAAATTTATTAATTATTGATTCAATGTATTTAATAATTATAGACATATTCAGAGCGTCTCCTTCTTCTTGTGTGAGTTTTGACAAATTGTCTTTAAGGAGTTATCCATTTTATCAAGGCTATCAAACTGTGGGTGTAGAATTGTTCATAACATTCTTTTATTATCCTTTTAATTTCTATGGGAACTGTAGTGATGTTCCTTCTTTCATTTATGTTAGTAATTTTTGTCCTCTCTCTTTTTCTTAGCCTGGCTAGAGATGTTTTTATTTTATTTTATTTATGCATACATATATTTTTAAAAACTGCTTTGGATTTTATCAATTTTGTCTATTCATGTCCTGTTTTCAATTTTATGATTTCTGTTCTAATTTCTATTATAGTTTTTCTTCTGCTTATTTGGAGTTTAATTTGCTCTTCTTTTTCTAGTTTCTTAAGGTAGACTCTCAGGAGATTGATTTTAGATCATGATTTTTTAATATATTTATTCAATGTTATAAATCTTCCTCTAAGCATTGCTTTCACTACATCCCATAAATTTTGATAAGTTGTTGAAATATTTTTGATCCTTTGGAATGCCATGGGATAATGGTACTCTTACTCTGCTATGTTTACCTCCCTGGGTACTCATACTCATGTCCTCATACTCCAGACTTCAAGAAAATATCATATTTGCTCTTCTTTTTTTCTTCCCCTGTATATACTCTCCTTTCTTCAGGTTACTTCTCCTTGCTACAATAATTGCTTTCTAATTCCTAGGCCACTTCTCTGAGCTCATGATAAAAAGAGAGAAATAGTTGTGGTAGAAGTAACATCGTAGGTATCAGAAAAGCAACCCTGGGCTGGTTCTGGCATACTCCTACTCCTCTTAACCTTGAAATTATTGGCAATGATAGACATCCCGAGCGGTAATATTGGTAAGAAAATATTCATGGTTATTTATGTGAAAAAAGCGTGATAAGAGAATACTAAGAAGGTCATATGACTATATCGAAGGAGACTAAGGATAGCTTAGTAATTGGAAAGGGGGTGGCAGAAGCACTATTTTTGTGGTGGATAATCAGTTTTTACTTTCTTCATCATTTCTAGGTTGTGCAGATTCTGATTGCCCTGATGAGCCTTAGCATGGGAATAACAATGATGTGTATTGCATTTAGTGCTTATGGACGTTACCCTGTTTCTGTGTATATCGGGTACACAATTTGGGGGTCAGTGATGGTGAGTAGAGTATCTTTTGATATAATTGAAGATAACATAAAGCAGTTGTCAATACCCTGATCTTTGGAATCCTATTCTAACTGTATCTTGTAATTCTGTAAATCTGAGAGTGGTATCTAACATTTCTTACTCAATTTTCTCATATTTAAAGAACTACTGATAGTATTATATTAAATCTAGGTAGATTAAATATTGATATATATCCGTTAGATATACTACAGCAGCACATTGCCAAAGACCCAAACCAGAATGGCTTAAACATTGAAAGCACTGATTAGTTCACAACAAGATTAGTGGCTTGTCATTTCTAGGATTGCTTCATTCAGTGACGCAAGGATTTCATCAAGGATTGCTAGCCAACCATATCAGAGGGGAGATGGTTGACACATCCAACTTTCGGTAAATATTTTATATGCATATTCCCAAATCAGCTGTCAGTAAAGACAACGAACTTGCCATTATTGGCCTGGACTAATCAAGATTTACCTCTCTAGCTGGGAGGACTCTACCCTACATTTAGCTCATGAGAAACTGAACAAAATAATGGTTTAGTTAGCAAGGAGGAAGAGGAGATGTGGCTGGTACACAAGCAGTTTCTAATATCTAGTCTACTGACTATTGAAACTCAGGAAATTGTTACCTTAGAAAATGAAAATGTTATTTGATATATTTTGTTTCATAAATTCATAAAAATATAATTAATATTAAGTTAATTATAACTATTATTAAATTTAAAAACCTTCTCCCAAGAGAAAACACAAGATAGTTTTAATGCAAATTGAGAGTAAAATACCAAGTTTTATCCATTGATGAGAGAAAAATAAAATTTATAAGTTGGGTTTATGTTAGAATCAGGGACTATTCTAGCATTGCAGAGTTTCCATTTATTTCTAAAACTGAGAATGAGATAGTTTACAGTTATATAGTAGAGCTTGCTTTTTGCTCCCCTTCACCTGTTTGCAGCAGAAGTGCAAGATTGGAAGAACAGTAAAGCTGTGCTTTGCTTTTGGAAAGTTGCAAAATACTTCATATATCCAAAAATACTAATGCCAATAACAGCTCTTATTATACTCTTACTATCATGTGGATACTCTACTTAAAGTGCTTTATATGTGCAGTTTCATTTCAAACAATCACCACAAACTTCTGATTTTTCATTATCATCATTTTTATGGATGAAGAGAGGTTAAGTAACTAACCCAAGATCACAACTGTTTGGTACAGGAATGAAGATTCAAATAGGGTCAGTGTATTTTCAGAATTGCATACATCTAACCACTTAGTTTTCTGCTTTTATTTCCATTTCCTTTTCAAGATCACATTAAAAACCAGCTTATGTGGTGCAAGCTTTCCACATATGTTCAGTAGATTACCAGGAACTGCAGGAGCCATTTGTCCACTGAGACATCACTCAGACTCTTGTAGGTGTTCCATTAGATAAGCCTTTACTTAATTGGTGAAATCTTTTCGGTGGCTACCTTCCACTATTCTTTCAACCTTTTTTTTCCATACCTCATCTGTAAAGTGCCTCCTTCTAATCTTCTATACAGTATAAGTACCAATACCAAGAACCAGTCACAAGTTCCTCTTATTTTTGGCCTCTTCAGTTCTGTTCCTGTATGTTTCACATTCCTCGTTTTTTCCTCTGAGATAGTGTGTACATATTTTTTCCTGTGGTAAATGAAGTCCTCTTATTCAATCCTATCTTCAAATACACAGACATACATACACACTCCTAATGTGTATATATAATTTCTGTAAAGAATGTTTTTCCAAGGTGCCTTATTGAATTTTTAAAGTAGTTTATGGTAATTTTTAGTTCATATTCTTGAATGTTTGCAATATATATTGTTCGTATGTTAGTACTTAAATAAGAAAAGTTTTAACCATTTGCTCCAACTATTTTTCTTATATAATTATTTTGGTAAATATACCCAGAATAGTATTACATAATAGTCAGCATCTTTATCTTAATTTTGACTTTAATGAAATGGTCCTACTTTTTTATCATTAAACGTAATTAAAGACTCTTAGACTAAGACAGATTTCTATCATGTTACAGAAATTATAATTCTTCATATTTTACCAGTAATGTTGCAGTTACTAATAATGTTGAATTGTATTAAATGTCCTGTCCTATCAACACTGTAAATGTGAATAGCAATTAGCATGCAATTTTTTCTTAAATTCATTAATTGTATAAATTAGAATATTTCAATGTTAAAAAATGTTTGTAGAGCTGAAGGAATATCCCAAACGTTCATGATGTACTTTACATCATATGATGGGTGTTCCCTCTAGCGTTTTCATTCCAGTGGCGATTTAGAGAACATGAATCATCTGTATGTCTGGGTAGTTGGAAGTTAGTTAAATAAAGTTATTGAACTTTTTATTAGTTCAGTATTTTTTATATTATAATATGATTTTTGAATCATCTGAAATCAAATTTGAAAGGCAAATAAAAAATTCCAATAGTTGAATACTATAAGGCAGAGAGTCTAACCAACTTGACTAGCTATTTTAGCTAAATAAAAAATAATTGCCTTATTGATGAAATCAAATGAACTAGTATATTCTAGTCAACATCTAATTGGGAATTTACATTTTTTGCTATTTTACTTATAACTTTTAAAATACTCTAAACGAGGCCGGGCGCGGAGGCTCAAGCCTGTAATCCCAGCACTTTGGGAGGCCGAGACGGGCGGATCACGAGGTCAGGAGTTTGAGACCACCCTGGCTAACACGGTGAAACCCCGTCTCTACTAAAAAAATACAAAAAGCTAGCCGGGCGAGGTGGCTGGCGCCTGTAGTCCCAGCTACTCGGGAGGCTGAGGCAGGAGAATGGCGTAAACCTGGGAGGCAGAGCTTGCAGTGAGCTGAGATCCGGCCACTGCACTCCAGCCCGGGTGACAGAGCGAGACTCCGTCTCAAAAAAAAAAAAAAAAAAAAAAATTTTGGTACCGTGTAAGAATTACTTTGTATCATAAGTTTGGAAACTTTATCTCCTAGTGCCCTCAAACAGGTTTAATATCATTTCAGTTAGATGTTATTTGAAAACCTTGATAAATTCTCCCATGGTTTTATCTGGTATAATTTCTCTGTTCTTTCTCGGAAAAGGGAAAATAATGTGCAAACCATTGTGGTTTTGTCTAAGATAATTGATCTGATTAACATACCTACCTAATTTAGAATTAAGTTTAGTAAGTTATGACTCCCAATACTGGTTTAAAGTTTTTTACCTTCATTTTTTCTCTCATTTTTAGTTTATTATTTCAGGATCCTTGTCAATTGCAGCAGGAATTAGAACTACAAAAGGCCTGGTGAGTAATATTTTCTTTTTTTTGGTATCAAAAAAAGGAAGGATTAACAAAAAAATGTATTCTGCCAGGGTGTAAAATAGGTTTTGTTTCCTTGTTTGTAAAAAATCAGGAGCAATTGTGCGTTTTACCTACTAAAATCTGTCTTTCAAAAATTGCAGTCAGGCTAATTACTGACATAGGACTGGATATTTTGGCAAGGTAGGGAATCTTACCCTTGCGAAGGGAATCGTTTTGAAGACATAGAGAATTGTTGAGAGGAAATATTAAGCGGGACTACTCCAGCAAAACCCTGCAGCATGAGTCAGCCCATGACAGTGACACCAAGCATCAGTGTGGCATAATATTTACTGACCCATTGATTACAATGTAAATTCCAACTGTATTCAAAAAGGATTTTGAGTTTTCAATAAAAGAAATTCACAATAAGGTTATTACATAAGAAGCAAATTTAAAATGTAACTCTCATGCCAAGATACCTTTCATAAAGCCAATACAATGCAAAAGTCCATATCTTAATAAATGTTTTTTTCTTGTTAAAGTCCATATTCGAGTTTTCTTTGTTCAAAAGATAAATATCAAATTCTGGAACATGACCAATATGTGTTTTTCAAATCTGGCCTAACCCAACTCCCTAGTGTCCCCTCCAGCTGCAGCCACATTACACATACTCCTCACACTTTGCTGTGCAAGTTGTTATTTTTTCTTTTTCTTTTCTTTTTTTGGTTTCTTTTTTTTTTTTTGGTTTTTGGTTTTTTGAGACAGAGTTTTGCTCTTATTACCCAGGATGGAGTACAATGGCGCCACCTCAGCTCACTGCAACCTCTGCCTCCCAGGTTCAAGTGATTCTCCTGCCTCAGCCTCCCGAGTAGCTGGGATTACAGGCATGCACCACCACACCTGGCTAATTTTTGTATTTTTAGTAGAGATAGGGTTTCTCCATGTTGGTCAGACTGGTCTCAAACTCCTGACCTCAGGTTATCCACCCCCACTGGGCCTCCCAAAATCTGGGATTACAAGCATGAGCCACTGCGCCCAGTCAGCAATTTTAGTTCTTATTAAAAGCCTCCTAACCTTTATCCATGAGAAGAGAATGTACAGAAAAGAACATACTGCTCAGAGAGAGAATATACAAAAGGTATAGAGGCATGACAGACAAACAGCATTTAGAAAAATGATAAGAAGCCGGGCACGGTGGCTCACGCCAGTAATCGCAGCACTTTGGGAGGCCAAGGCAGGTGGATCACGAGGTCGGGAGATCGAGACCATCCTGGCTGACACGGTGAAACCCTGTTTCTACTAAAAATGCAAAAAATTAGCCGGGCGTAGTGGCAGGCGCCTGTAATCCCAGCTACTCGGGAGGCTGAGGCAGGAGAATGGCGTGAACCCGGGAGGCGGAGCTTGCAGTGAGCCGAGATTGCACCACTGCACTCCAGCCTGGGTGACAGAGCAGAAAAAAAAAAAAAAAAGAAAGAAAGAAAGAAAGAAAAATTATAAGAAATCAGGCTTCAGAAGCAAGGAATGGCAGGGAAGGACACAGACAGGGCTGTCCAGCTAAAGTGTGAAGGACACTGAAAACCCTGCTAAAGAGATTTGGAGATTATTTTATGTGCCCACAAGAATCATCTGAAGAATTTAAGCTGGGGGATAATGAGATCATGTTTGTGTTTTGGCAAGAGATTAGAGTTTAAACCACAAGACAAGTTAGAAGACTACTGAAATAATCAAGATAAAGATAGATGGCAGTAAGAAAGAAACGGTGGGTGTAAAGTGATTCATGGAGATATAGTTGAGGATGTTGTTGGATTGTTTAATTGATTTTCATTCCTTTCTAGGTCCGAGGTAGCCTGGGAATGAATATCACCAGCTCTGTACTGGCTGTATCAGGGATCTTAATCAACATAATTAGCTTGGTGATTTATTCATTTTATCACCATTACTGTAACTACGATGGCAACTCAAATAACTGTCACGGGACTGTGTCCATCTTAATGGTTGGTGCTACCTCTTTTCAGGGCATATTATCATAGAAGCAAGTTTGGGGAGTGCTGGCTCTGGCAACAACAATAATTAATAATCCCTAATTGCTGAATGACTGGGAAGTTGGAGTGATTAAGAAATAAAATAATCTTGCATTTAGGATTTAGGTACGTGTCTCATCTCTGTCTCTATTCTACATGTGATGAGGCAAAATGGGAAGAAAGCTTAATAGTTATAGAACACCTACTCATTAATAGTTACTGTGCTGGGTATCTTGTATACATTTTTCTGTTCAATTTTAAAACAGTGATGCAGTATGTACTGTTATCTCCTCTAAAACTGGGGCCCAGATGCCAGTTCCTGTTCTCTAACAATGAAGTAAAATTGTCTTGAACAGTATTTTCCAAGTGTCAAGTAACTCAGTATCCTTTCCAACATCTTTGGATGTTCTTGCAAGGTTAACCACTTTTTTCCTTAACATCTAGCTCCTGATAAATT